>NC_092615.1:8442500-8582500 GCF_047663525.1 Anas platyrhynchos
AATGAAAGCACGGGGATTAAGGATGTGATGGCCACAGAATTCCATTCATCTAGTAAATATCAGTGCTAATTGATCTCACGTGCACATGTATAGTACGATCTACAAACATTTAAATTAGGAGACTGGTTAAAAACGATGATAGCTAAAACAATATTTAGCTTAGACCAGTTATACTTGTATCCTGGTCCCGACATTCTTCAGAAAGGAATTAGAAACATTGACCTAGAAATGCTTCCCCTCCAAATATCTGAGTTTTGATTTTTTAAAGAAAAATAGGTGCCTTATACTTCAAACCTCAAGTCAACCTCTACAAATGCTAATTATCTTAGCTGCCGTCAGAAGCAGGATGCTTCAGTAGAGAACGCATCGTCCTTTACTGTGTATTGAGTCATTCAGGGCTTCCATTTGGCATTTCAGTTTCGAATCCAGAATAAAACCTATGCGTTATCTTCCAGACATGCCCAAAAGAAAGACATGCACATGCAAATAATAAAATTCTACCATCATTATGTCTGAAAGGTTTAAGTTGATTGCACAAACCACAAGTTTTTGCTTTAGCAGAATTATAAAGAAGTGGATGCTGTGGTTATACCTTGCTGTCGGTCCTCCTTTAGTGCGAGCTGTGCATGCGGGAAGATCTTCTGCACAACTTGTAAAATATTCGCTCCTGATCTTTTAAAAAGTGGCTTGAAAATGGGTGATAGTGCTTGTCCGGGTGAAGCCACGATCCTGTTTGATGCCGGAACAACCTTCTTCAGAGCCATGAAAAAGTCCTTTGCTTTTATTTTAATAGAATTAACGTCTAGTAGCAACTTCTCCCTACTTGCATAAATCTGAGGATAGCATCGACGTAGAGAGCACAGCGCAGCTTCAGTACATAAAGATTTGATATCTGCACCACAGTATCCTAACAAACAAAAATCAAACGTTACATCAGTCAAGGCCCAGGTTTACAACATGCAACATTTAAAGAATTTGTAATGCCAAAACCAAACAGGTTAACAGGGAATTCAAAGTGCTACCGCTCTGCAGGGAAGTTTCATGTTGCGCACTGCCTGATATCCTGCGCTTATGCAGCTGAAGCAGACTCCTCATCAAAAACTATACTCTTGAGGAAGATGCCCCAGAACCATTTAACGTTCTCAGACAACAAAAAGAACGACAACAAAGAGTAAATAGATGAAAGCATCTAACTCTGATTGCTATGAAGGCGTGCCAGCTGCCTCGTTGACTAGTTGTGCAGCAAGGCACAAGAGCTTGGGTACTGCCTGGTACAAGCTAAGGTTCTTTACAACTTGCTCACAAGCAAGAATCCATTTTGGTTTCAGTCTTACCAATGCATTTCTCAGCTAGTTCATCAAGCAACATGTCCGGTGGCTTAGGGGTCCAGTCACGAGTATGAATCTTGAAAATTTCTTTTCTAGCCTGGAAGCAAAATCATTGCGTTTTAGCTTGCCCCAAGTTTTCCTTAAAAATACCAAGAAACAAACAAACCAAAAAGCAAGCAAACAAATAAACAAACAAAAAAAAACCAGTCCTTCCTCAAAACCCCTCATCTATTAATACGCTTTTCTTATTTGCTCAACTTTCAAGTATTTTACAGTTATTTAATATACACTCTGCATTTTCAACCAGGAAATTGAATATTTCTTATTTGTTATACTGAACTTTTTCTAGGAACCTACAATGAAAGAAAAGGCATTTATAGCTTCAATAACAAGTTTCCAAACTACGGGACCTAATGACCCAGAGGAAAATACTGTAATGAAAAATTTATCCAGAAACATTTCTTTGTTGTCCAAAAATCTTCTCTAAAACTTAGCAAGCTTTCATTGTGACAGTCTCATTACTTCATCACATTTGCTTTTCAGGCTGTAAATTCACAGAAAGCACTTCTGGCACAATGCTTCAAATTGCTACAATTACTATAAAGAAGAAAATAATTATGACTCAAACTACTACCACCGATCCGGGGCACAATCAAATGCAAACACGTCCCCTATTCATTCAGAAGTGAAGGATTGAGACCACAAACACAACTTCATGATGAAAACGCCCAAGTGGACTAAATAATTAAGCAAACAGGTACAACTTTGGGAATGAAAGGTTTGATTATAGAACTAACTACTTGGTGGTATCATCCTGACCATATATATCCAGTACCAGATTTGCCCTCCATGGAACAACGCAGTGTCTCCACATATCACTCTTTTGTTCAAGTTGTCAATTATTTTTTTTTCCTATAAAGTTGGACTTTGCCATGGTAGAACTAACGTTGAATTTAAGTTCTCACCTCTTTATTTGGCAAGTTGAAGAGGAACTCTCTGCCAAAGCGTCCTGGTCTTCGTAAAGCAGGATCTATAGAATCCAGTCTGTTGGTAGCTCCGACTACCACGATCTCCCCTCTGTTATCTGTGCCATCCATAAGCGTCAGAAGAGTTGAAACAATGGAACTAATAGAAAAATATAGTTTTTATTTACTGGTTCAGTAAATTTTATTACATTCCACGTGACTTTCTTGATGCCGGAACAACCTTCTTCCTAGTAGTCATTCAAAAGTGGGAAAAAAATAGTCTACCAAGTCGGGTTTTTTTTTTTGGTTTGATAATACATCTGCAGACTGGTAAGTCATCAAGCACTTCAAGACTGTTTGAAATAATCTCTACATTAATGGAAAAGGAGTACTGCACACTTCTGCTCAGGAAGAAAATCACGGAAAATGTTCCGTGATGTTCCCTCGTGCTTTGGTAATGCTCTTTCTCAGTGTTTTTAGTCTTGTCCTTTCTACCTTGGCATCTCTCTGCAATAGCTGAGGAGGAAAGCTTTTTAGAGCTACATTCAGTGTCACACTTGAGAGAGGAAGTTTGCCGCAATTTCTCACCAGGCTCAGAAGTCTCTTTGCCGTACAAAACATTTTCATTAGAAATGAGGTCACGTTCTTTTGATCTTCTTGGTTTCTCCTTGTCTCCACCGTCATCACATTGGTACTGTGCGAGGTATTCATCCTTCCCAGTAGATTTCGGAGGGTCCGCGACACTGCACAAAATAAAATCACATTTCTCACTTCTGCTGAAGGACGTGAAGATTAACAGTAAAACCTTCCAAAGGCAAACAAACAAACAAAAACCTCCAGACTACAGGAACACTCGCAAAGATATGCCATTTAGAAACCTCTCCTGCGATAAGGACACCTTCTCCAGCTCCCAGAGAAAGTGTTTTTTCCCCTCTTGCTTCTGAAGCCATTGCACTAAAAAAGCACACACATCTGTCTCCCTCCACATGCTGCTGCTCTGAATAAGAGCCAGAAGATTCAAAACCACCCTATTTGGTCTCCCCACATAGCCGAAAAAAACACCAGTTGAAACAGTTTTCTACCTCTCTCCCAGGAATTTACATTCACATATCCTGTGACTGCAAAAATAGAAGGCGGGGCTCAGGAGGAACAGCCAGTGTTGGAAATGAAAAAAAGCAGCCTGTTTCTTCAGAGTCTTAAGCCTATTCTACTAGGAAAACAAAACAAAACAAAACAAGAGGAGAGGAGAACAACAGCGGGAAATTTACCTATTCTCCAGGTGTTCAATTGCAAAGCCTCCGCTGGAGGATCAACAGCTGTGAATTCAGCGTGCTTAGGAGAAATCAGATCTACGTCTGAACCACAACTATTTCAGTAGTATCACTAACTTATGTTACTCTGAAGAAGCAGTCAGCACCCTTTCTATGTTAGGAAATAGCTGAACAGAGTCTGTTATTCACAGGAATTATTCAGGCAGGCTTCTTTAGGAAGGCTGGGTTTCACTAGAACATTACTAGCCTGTAAGCCTCATGGCATCACCTTCCATCTTGACTGCTAAACCTCCTTGCTCCCTACTATCTTCTTTGCCAAGATACAGCTGTCCACGTTTACTTTTCCTACTTGGCTGGACTGAATTTAAGAAGGGATCTTGCAACTCTTCCTCTTGTTTGCCACTTAATCATCACACCAAATGAAAACTATTTGCCTTTCACCTCTTTATTTCAGGCATTCTTTCCTAGTGGTCATTTAAAAACGGAAAGAAAAAGTCCATCAGCTTTTTTTTTTTAATATCCAGCAGACTGTTAAGTCACCAAGCACTTCAAGACTGTTGGAAATAATCTCTACATTAATAGAAAAGGAATTCCTCAAACACACTGCGGCCGCTTACCTTTAATACACTCGTTGGATGAGACGGAGCTGTATTTCTTGCTTTCGCCTGCACTGGAAGGCTTCCCTTCCTTGTAAGGTTGTTTACTGCTCTCACTTCTGCATTGCTCACATGAAGAGCCATCTGGAGGATGGGATTCTTCCTTCTTCTCCCGTGTTATCTTCTGGAAACGAGGATCTAAGTGTTCCAAGGAGCCTTTCACTTTCCTGCTGTTTCTCTTTTTTCTTCTTTTTCTTCTCCTTTTTCTTCTTGTTTTACGCTTGGGATTGGCATTGTCAAAGTGGAGCACACAGAAACACAAATCGTGAAGTCTGAAAGAAACATGCAAGTTTAAAAGAGAAAAAAAGATGTGGCACTTGTTGCCTATATGAAACTTTATTTATTTTACCACAGGTGATGATTTGCAGCATGTCAGCTATTTTGTGGTGCTTTGTGCACACGCAACTTACTTTAGATGTAGCAAACTTAAGCCCTCAGATTGGAGGACCATAGGTCCTGGTTTGTACACAGATCATTAACAATGGCTAGCTCTGGAATACGTGCAAGCAGAAAAAAACTTTTAACCTAATCCAGAATGGTGTACGGATGTGTTTCCAACTATGTGGTCCAAAGCTAGTGCTCTGAAACAATTCAGCAATAGCTTTCCTATCTTCACTGATCAACCTAACAACATGATCCCCAGCCAGCTGATGCTATCTAAGTAACTTAGAAACTATCAGAAAAAAAAAAAAAAAAAAAAAAAAAAAAAAGAAGAAGAAAAAAAGAGAAGAAAAAAAAAAGGAGAAAAAAAAAAAAAGAAGGAATACATGAGAAGCACCCAGAAAAGAATTAGGATAAAAAATGCGGAGTATGCTGGAATCCTTGCTTACTTGGAATCCTTCTCTCCATGTTTATCCTTAGACTTCTTTTTCTTCTAGAACTTGTGATATTTTTGCATTTTTTTCACCACCTAAAAGCTCCTTTTCTATCTTTCTGTCTTTCCTTTCTATTTCACTTTCACTACCTTCTGCACGGGTAGATTTTCTTTTTCTGTTTCCTTCTGTTTCATTTTTCTGGCGACAGTTCTCCAAATGAGCTGACACAGGTGGAAGCGCATGTCTTTCACGAGAATGTCTTCCAGAATGTTGCTGAGATACCGAGCAACGATGCAAGTCTGCTCGGGGTGTGCTAAAGCGACGTCCATCTTCATCTCTCAAGAGGGAACCGTGAGGCCATCCACTTTTGTAATGATAATGCTTATGTGACCTGCCGTAGTAAGTTGCAGTCCATTTGTCAAAGGCTGCATCGCCGTGAGAGAACTTTCTCTCTCTACTGTCTCCTGTCGCATGAGGTGAATAGTAATCATTGTAATAGCTACATCTTTCCCACCTCCGTGCTTCATCTCGATAGTATCTTTCTCTGCTCCAACTTCTTTCCCCTTTGGATCGGTAATATCTATTGCTACCTTGTTCTGATCTTCCTCCGCTGCCAGATCTGGACTTTGAATATTTGACTGCTCTTCTGCCATTCTCAGGGCTGTTTCTTTCACCAGGGAAAGATCTGCACCTGCTTCCCTCCCAGTGCTCCTGCTTGTGACGCTTTTGATGAACAACTTCCACGCTCTGAGAACACCTCCTCTTGCTGGAAGGACCTGCTTTTTGACTCTCCTTCTCTTCACTAGGAGCATGTTCCCTCTTGCTTTGGTAATGCTCTTTCTCAGTGTTTTTAGTCTTGTCCTTTCTACCTTGGCATCTCTCTGCAATAGCTGAGGAGGAAAGCTTTTTAGAGCTACATTCAGTGTCACACTTGAGAGAGGAAGTTTGCCGCAATTTCTCACCAGGCTCAGAAGTCTCTTTGCCGTACAAAACGTTTTCTTTTGAAATGAGGTCACGTTCTTTTGATCTTCTTGGTTTCTCCTTGTCTCCACCGTCATCACATTGGTACTGTGCGAGGTATTCATCCTTCCCAGTAGATTTCGGAGGGTCCGCGACACTGCACAAAATAAAATCACATTTCTCACTTCTGCTGAAGGACGTGAAGATTAACAGTAAAACCTTCCAAAGGCAAACAAACAAACAAAAACCTCCAGACTACAGGAACACTCGCAGAGATATGCCATTTAGAAACCTCTCCTGTGATTAGGACACCTTCTTCAGCTCCCTGAGAAAGTGCTTTCTCCCCTCTTGCTTCTGAAGCCATTGCACTAAAAAAGCAAATGCATCCGTCTCCTTCCACCTGCTGCTCTGAGAAAAAAGGCATAGGGGCGAGCGGGGAACAGCCAGTGTTTCTCCAGACAGTGGAGAAAAATGGAAAAACATTCTATGAAGGAACACAAGTTCTCCTTGAGGCACCAACCTGCATCAGAGTGATATGCTCAGTGCTGATCATTAGTTCTGTTCGTAACGCTGGACATACAGCATGGAATTGTACTAATTTAAATCCTTCCATTAAATACTATTAGTAGACAGATAAAACCGTAACGAACTTCCATAAGGTCTTGTCTTAATCAGACTGTGCTCATTTTACCTCGTTTCCTCTGACAAGCTGTTCAGCTGGCTGGCTGTGAGGGACTCCGTGATGATTTCTCGATTGACTGAAGGCATAGCTCCAGGCATCTGCAATCAAAACGCACAAGTCAGCAGACAAAAAAATACTATTTGTAGTAGTTCTGAGGACTAGTCTTGTCAGAATTTCTCCATTAAATGGTAAGCAAGACCGTTTTGAGTTGTATGCATTATCTACACTTCAAAGATAACCCCAACTCACCTCCCAAAATCTACTTTATGAAACTTAGGAATTTTTATCTCAGCTGAGCTTAAGTTGACAAGTTCTAATGTAAGCTCAGGTCTGCAAATTCTAATGGGATAATACCACAAAGTCTTACAATCACATTTGTGCTGTGTTTTCTCAGTATTTCACCTGAATTAGGAACACAATAAACACTCCCGAATACATCATAGGTGAGAAATTCTCGATGGAGCAAATCTATGTTTCAAGCAATCCATTTGTTTTAGAAAAGAACATCTCAGAAGGTTTAACAGGTTCAACTCGGCAAGTGGAATCATCAAGTTTCAGTCCGTTTTCTTTCGATTCATTAACTAACCTAATAGCACCATTTAGTGAATCGGTTTTTGGCAGCTCATGCTGGGATCTTCCTTCGTCAGCATTCTGACAGGAAGAACCGGAATGCTGCAATGTACGGACTACCTTTCCAACCAAAATTCCATTAGAGGACATTGCATTGCAATTCCTTTTAAATAAGCCCTTTGACTCCTCCTCAGATTTTCCTGAAGATTCTGCACCATAAGGGACTGTGTTATCAGAGCTGAGTTTAGGATTTTCATTCACTGTTGGCTCCACAAAAATCTCATCAGAAACTTTTTTGCTTGTTTGCATTTGCTTCATTTGCATTACCGAATTTGTAATTGTGGATGAAGGAACAGCCTGGTAGAGATCTTCGTCCTCCGCAGCACTGCTAAGACAGTCAGGCTGTGACACAGTCCGACGAGCAGGCAATTTATTGTGAATACTGGTGGTGATCTTCTGTTTTCTTGACGGATCAGTAATTGAAGGCCTGGTAATTGTCTGGTTTTGAACACAGGCCATCGGTGGTGCTGAAGATGGCCTTTTTAGGGTGACACCAGTGGTCTTTGCGTCCTCTTTTATGGATCCATTTCCATTTAAACGGCTTGAATTCTGTATTTAAAAAGAAGAAATGGCAAGATGGATTAACGCAAACACTGCATTTAACATTTTGAAACACAAAACTCTCCTACTGAGTATTTCTACAAATGGTCTTAACACCTACAAAGAAAAACACACTGCCCTTTAAAGATAAATGCAAGTCCAATAAGCATATTCAATTCCTGCTTTTGGTTTACAGCCGATTGGAATCAAATTAACATCATCTTTGAAAACCAGCCAAACAACTTAACATTACCTGCTGCTATTCCCAAATATATTTATTTTCCCCTTTAAACATACCCTGAAAAGCCTGAAGTAATTGTTCTGGTGCTCAGGAATAAGACAATTAGTTTTCCCTGTCTTAGCTAAAGTGACGATGATAGGAAAAACAAGTCCTCTTTTAAATGATTCGAGGATTAGTACACTCTGCTTAAATTGTCAAAGAGCGTAGCTCTCTGTGCTTTAGAAAGCTGTCTTGGAGGTATTAAGTAATGGAGTCGCATGGCTGCACAATTTAGCAGTAACCACTGTTTGAATGACTCTGGCTGTAGCATGAAGGCTGTGAAGAAAGCTGCAGCATGGGAAGGAAAACAAAACTAAGATGCTGAAAACCAAACAAAAAACCCCACACCAAACCCCAAACCCACTAGCAGTTTGGTGCCGTTACCTGCCCTCCCACTTCCCTGAATTACCTTAATCATATGAGGAAGAAGTCGTGGTCCCATAAATCCAGCCTGCTTACTATTAGCCCCCTGCTGACCAGGAGGGAATGAACAGGGATAAGATGGTGCTGGCAAGTAAAACGCACGTTCTCCAAGTGTCAAATCATAGCGCCTTCAGAAAAGAGCAGTGATCGTAGTTTAGTTTTTCTTTCAGCCTACTCTTGGATTAAATCCCATCCTATAATTTTAGAGGAACAGTTCATACGATATGGAAGCCTTCTCTACAGAAGGCTTCGCCAAGACTACAAACTGAAAAGGAGAGAACAGTCTTCCTACTAAGACTATCACTTTCAGAGCAATAATTCATTCTTACACCACAGATGACCTTCATTTTTCTCCTTCTCTAAATTAGCCAGCTACAGGTAACACATAGATAGCAATTTACACAAGTGCTGCAGTTTCAGGCCAAGCAACAAAAGATAATAAATGACACAGAGAATTTCAGGTTAGACAGAACTGAATTAGACAAATAATAATCTTTCCCTGGGATAGCAAGAAAAACACTTGCAAAACAGAAAAATATCAATAACAGGAAAGTAAATCTCTTCTGAACACATGTTAAGATTTGTTATTACCTGATATAAAAAAGTATGTAAGCTTGCTGACCAAGAACTCTCTTAATGTCAGTACGGACTACTTTAGCATCATTCATCTGATACCAAAGTCCATTACCAGCCTGCAAATAAAGACAACCATTTCTTTAGGTGAATTGCACGTGTTCCAAATGAAATCACGGATAGGAACAAAATACACACGTGTCAAATAAAAATATAATGAAATCTTTTTCCCTAGAAACAGTAGCTGCTAGTCACGCTTTCACTGGTTTGCCAGCACAACCTTTACCCTGTTAGAAATGCTGTTGACTTCTACCTTTACATAGCATATATAGTGTCCTGAGTGACAGCTGACACCGTGATGTACCAGCACCGCGTATAAGGCATAGAGCAGTGGTTCTCCCATTGACTGTGACATGTAGGCTCTCAGGTCCAAATACTCCGGATATTTCACCTCCTAAAGAGAGACCAAGAAGATAGAAAATTATCCCAGAGTACTTCGTGGACTAGCCAGAGAAAAACACTTCCAAAAAACACAGACTAGAATTTATTTCTAGAATATATTTCTAGAAGATATTTCTTGATTCACTACAAATAAGTCTTCCCATAAACAATGTTTAAGACTAGAAGTTGCAGAGAACTGTTTCCTGATGAATCAGCCTTCTCAGAGGAAAGCATATGCTTCTTGTCAAGCGGGAACTTTATTGATATTAAGAGAAAGAATAAGCCATAGTCGTTAGTCTACAATTACTGTCTGAAAATATAAACAACTTTCAGCTTTGGGGGATGTCCCATTACACAATGATATAGTTGCATTACAGTGGTAAATATACCTTGTTGATCTTTCCACCTGTGAAATCTGCAAATCTTTTCAGTGATATTGTGAGAACCTTGGAAGAACGGTGTATGGTAAATCTCTTGGATGCAGGAACCATCTTATTACACCTTAAAAACAAGCAGAGATAAGTGTTTGAAGGCATCTTCTTTTTTCGCCCCCAAAACAAACTCGTTTTAATGTCTCACGCATGCCTATGCTATTTGAATGACATTTACTTGCATAATAGGTTGGTCTTTTTTCTTTTCATAAACCCATGCACTGCGTGTCAGGTTTGTTAATACAGTGAAGAAGGTAAATTCTCCCAAAACCCCGGGCATAGCAGGAACAGGAATCTCTCACGAAAGGGTATTACCAGGTTGGATGGCAAGGTACCATTTCTTGGTCTACAAAAGTGGCTATTTGAACTCCAATCCTGGATACATTCTTTCAGCTTTCAAGGGAAATACAAATAATGAAAGTGGAACGAGAGAGCCTTGGTCCCCAGGACTAGAAATTGCAAATAATCTCCAACATAGGTCGTCTATCAACATCAAAAATACAACAGAAGCACATGGTCATTCTACAGGAGGGAGACATTTAACAGTAGGAAGTCTTCATGTACTGAGCTTCATGTACTGAGCTTCATGTACTTCATGTACATGTACTTCATGTACTGAGCTTGTCTGGAAAGACACTGAAACTGTCTGCCATCCTTTGAAACACAATAGTTCAGTTTGATACATTGCCCGCTCCAAGGTAGGACCTACAGTGTAAGCAGTGAAAATTAGCCACTAGCCCAGAGAACAACGGAAACTGGGCAGTTTACATCAAGAAAAGTACTGTCGAGAGCTAATAAATAGAAAGAACAAAAGTATCTCTTTTTGAATTCTGATGGCAAAATACGAGCCAGAGAATTGCAAACCCATAGGGAATGCCTCTGAACAAGACTTCCCCCCTCCAAAGAAACAAAAATCCAAGTGTTTTATAAACTTCCACAAAACTCGTAAGTAGATCCAAAGTTTAGAGGTAGTCCAACAGAGTCATGCAACATATAAAACTGACATCTAGGATTAAGACCTAATTCGTCAAAATCTTACTCGCTACATTTATAGCAATTCTCTCCACCCAGCTCTTCAGGTTTCACAAAGAGTTCCAGAGCTCTGGTAACAGATGAAACCGCCTAGAGGAGTGAGAAAGAAGAGCGTAAAGTCACCGTAAATTCAAAATTCCAGAGACGTACTAGTAGGTTGTAAGAGAATCTTACTAACATACTCCAGCGATCTACTATGAGCACTGTGAAGAAGGAGGCAGAAAGAGCATGCTCAGCATTGACCTCACCTGGAAGTCATTTGACTTCGGAACAAATACTTTTCCAGTAGCCTAGACAGCATCTATAGTGTGCTTTGTCATCAATACTGGGGACAAATTCATCAGTCTAACAATTAGATGTACATTGGGGTAGAACAACAGAGAAGTATGACAGCATTATAATTTTTGCAGAAAGAGAATTCTTTCCCCTTAAACCCAATGCAAATGTGGAGACTATTTACATGGGTTCCACAGAAGGACAAAGTCCAATCCACTTCCTTAGCACCACCAAGCTCTTACGTTTTAACATTATATGTGGTTTGGTTTTTTAAGGTAAACAAGTTTAATTTAGAAAGTTAGGCATGTACTTAAACATCATGAATTATATTTAGAAAACATCTTACCTTTATATCCAAAGTGATATCAAGAAATGCCTCATACGTATCCGAAACTGCTTTGCAATTCAAGCACTTCACTGGAAGCAAAATATAAATGCTTAACCTTATGTGAAGGAGACTAACTGTCCAAATTCAAGTTGTTGCCAGATACTACTTTAGACAAACTACAGACTGCTTTACTACCGACAAAAGACACAGATCAGTTCTAAGGACAGGAATATTTTTTAAAGTACCTCTCGATCTTAGAAATCCTCCAAATATTTGATGAATGATGGTGGTAGCTTGAGAAGATCTGTCCAATCTGGAAATAAATTATAATCAGACCTCAGAAGATTTAAGGCGCAGAGTTAACTCTTCAAAGAGTTTTATGAAAACTAAGGATGATGTAGACTTTCGTTGCTGATAGTAAATAAGGCACTAAAAGGTGCTAGAGATCATTTTTGATAGTAAATAAAGGACTAGAAGGTGCTAGAGAATGTATGAAAGTGAACTTGTTTATGCTTACTCGGTGCTTCCATTCAAGCACGCTTCCTGCATAGCATCAACAGTATAGCGCAAGAACTCGTGTGCGTCTTCTTGACTGCCAAAACGGAAATGTTGTCCTATTCCTAAAGAAGAAGATGATAGTATTCACCTCATTTAAAAATGAAATCATTCTTGTATTTCTAAAATCTCTCTTCTTTCTAGTGTTAAAACCACTTATACACATCAAATAAGTATTTGAAGATTACAAGCTATCGAAAAGAAACACATCTGAAGCCACTTACGACTGAGATTACTGATAACATGCGTAGGCTCGATGGCATCAACAGTGCAACGCAGGGCCTGGTTAATCTGAGTCTCCATTGTGCACATCATGCAAAAATCTTGTTCACGACCTGAAGAGTGAAAGAAGAAAGCATCCCAGTCCAGCAAAATATCCATAACTACAAACAAACATCTAAGTAAAATTTAAACTATAGATACGATATCCACTCTCCTTGCTACATTCTATTCTCCCAAGATGCCAATGTCCCAACAGTCTTGTAACATTTCATTTCACACAACTTTACAGAATAAAAATATCCACTAAGCCTGTATTCAAATGCATTTTGTGATGAGAAATCTAAAAGACTACTGCAAAGTCACATTTGTAAAGGCTGACAGGAATGTGAACTCCACAGGCTGAAAAATGTATTACTCTCTAAAATTACTACTAAATGCATTACTGTCCAATGCACTTCATTATTCCCACGAAGCAATAAATGATCCTTTAATAAATAAATAAATAAATAAATAAATAAATTCATTCATTAAACAAACAGTGCATTAATTGCACTCCGTATGCTATTCGGAGCCCACTGCTAATACAGTGCTCAAAGCCAGCTTCTACAGGTAAAATCAGGCAAATAAGCTTGTCTCAGAATCACTGCTGTTCTTTCACCTTCAGAGCTGTCCAACAGATTTGAAATACTCTTAGAAAGTACTCACATGACTGGCCGTGCTCGAGAGAAAGCATGTAATTGGCAAGTGGGGGTGTGTAGGTCAAACACTGTAGAGTAGCATTAAGAAAACATGTGTTGCCAAGATTGTACAGGCCAACTCCAACACTTTGTGTTTCTCGCCAATCCATACAAATCTTCTCAGGTGGAAAAAGAATGCTCTGTGGTGGAGCAATTCCATCATTAACGACTGCAAGAAAGTTAAATTTAAAAAGAGATTTTGTTTGTTTGTTTCTAAGCAAGGTATTTAAAAAAATACTATTCTGCAGGAGCACCTAGAGGAGCTAGCTACAATCCAAGCCAGAAGAAAATTATTGCAGACAGCTTTAATACCGCCAAATTCAAATTGGCTGGTCAACACAATGTTTTGGGGAAAAAAAAAAAAAAAAAACAGCTTTCGTCAACCATTTTAATTTTTCTAAGGCAAGGCTAACTGCCATTCTGTTTGTAGTACCTAATGCCAAGTTCCTCTCCATCTATAATCTTTAACCTGATTAACTCAACTACTGTTTTTTTCCTTATTATAACTTAAACCACAAGCTTAGACTTGAAATTATACGGAAAAAAGGTAAAAACTAGTAACTAGGAATGACGGTACCCCTACAGATACCAGATCTTTTCCTGAGCAATGTTATCATTCAAAAAACGTGTGAAAAATGGAAGCTGTGAATAGCAACAATCAAACACTTTTCTTTGCAAAACGGAAAAGACATGGATGAATCTGTGCATTACAAAAAGCTCCCCATATTTCTCTGTTGACTGTAAATATATCAAAATTAATTTCTGTAACATCAGTCACTTCAGTTGCCTTAGGAGATTCGCTTTTGAAGTCTTTGTTCACACTAGTCCCCTTCTCTATCAGTGCAACAAGTAAGAACTGCATTTTCTACTTTTGCTTTGAAGAAAATGGAGTCAGGATAAAGCTCACACTTACTTAGATCTCTTGGGGCAAAAGCCTTAGATTTTTCAGATGATCTACAGTAAATAGCACCTCCACGTCCTTGGGCCACAGAGACTTGGCTTGAACCTTCTGCAGGCGGTATCTGGCCCCAGTTTGTGGTGCGTGACATCAGTATTTTAGTACTTGGTTTCTTGGATTTGCCAGACCGCCTTGAAGAGGGCTTTTTAGACTTTGAAGATTTGGGCTTCTTAACTACGGTCATTGTTGACATCTGCGACAGAGACAGAAGTTCTGGTTGACGTAAGAATATCAAGAAGCATTCCAAGAAGAAAAGAATAGCAGAAGTCCTGTCACTTAATCTCAAAGAAACAGCCTTAAGAACTAAATCGCTGGTATGAATGATTTAAAAAGAATCCCCAAACTAAACACACAAAGTGAAAATTTCCATCTAAACTCTATCGGTATTACTTTTAGCTTCTGCAGAACTAGTGGCTGATGCCATTTCTTTCACTTCCGTAGGATTTTAATCCATTACAACTCTGGAGTCTTTTTAATATAAAAATGTAGAAGACATTCTCTGAGGGGAATCAGTTATTTATTGATTTCCAGAGTTGCACAATTATCTGTTAATTATTACCTATGATCTAATAGATAATTGTTGCAATTATCTATTGCTGGCGTTAGTAATGGAACACTATTACTTCACTGCCTGCGTTTTTCTGTTTCGTGTGCACAAAGGTACCCAGAACTCACTGCTCCTTTTCTTCTGTCTTTCCAGGGATCGCTCTCTACCTCACTGTCTACTGCACCAATCATGAGGGGTTTGTTGTTATTCTATAATGAGCCTAGCTTTTAAATACACCTTTTCTGGGCGTCACTTTGTGATAGCAAGTTAATTTGTGAGGGCTCCTCAGTCTACATCATGTGGTCGCTTTTTCCAGGTGAAAAAGCGGAGCCGTAAGTGGCAGTACACTAAAGCCCTGGCATGTTGAGATCCAAGAAGAGAGATGTTTGGCCCTCCTTCTCACTCCTGGGAACCATACACCTCAAAACCCACAGAGGATGGGCTATATCTCAGAGAAATCTTGGGAAAGGAGAGCATGAAGAGCACGTTTGCAAATTTATTTCTCCCTGGGCTTCTTCTGCTTCTCCACGAAATACGAGTTTGAATATAACTTTGGCAGCAGTACTTCTGGTGTTTTACTCCTACCACATTTAAAACTCCTACAAAAAACTGAAACGTTAGACTAAAAAGCAGCTCTTTCCGTTCTGCTTTGTAAAGTTGCACGTTTTCCTCATGCAAAACAACAGGGCAATGTAAGCTAGAAACGGAAATGCTGAATGTAAAACAAAACAAAACAAACCTCAGCCCTCCAGGACAAAAGCCAATAACTGCTACAAAGTCCTTTTTAAAATGCTGATTAGGTTTCAAGGTGATACCGCTTTAAATAAGCATAATTGTGTGTCCGTAGGCAGAAGCATCCATGACAGGATGAACTTCTATACTTCATGTTTTGTTACTGTCTTACTGTAGCACACAGGGACTTGTTACCTATAGGGAAACCACTAACCTAATGGAGCGTTTAAAACATAAGCTAGTTTGTTATACCAAAATGACTGAGAGAACAAAGCATAAAGTGCTTTCAGATTTCTAGCACGCCTTGATTGCTATCCATTAAACTTCAGACACGTTAAACAAAACACAGTAAATAAGAAAACTCCTAGTCCCACAGCTGGCAAATTATGTGCAGAGGTTGTAACTAGAACTTTTTTCCCTTGACATTTTACATTTAAGATTGATTTTAAATCCATTCTATACACACTTTCCGTTCCTGAAAAAACAATACGCAAACCTGAAAAATGCATTTACACGAGAAATGAAGTCGTCCTTGTCCGACTGGAAGACTAAGGTGACAGCTCCTGGGCTCAGGGATTTTCAGATAAGCTCCGATCTTCACCAGTGACAGCTCCTTTTTTCGGATTGAAAGAGAAAATGTTTCAGCAACACACTGAAAACACACTTAAGGGACAAGAAACAAAATTAAGACTGTAGTGAGAAGGAGAAAAGAAAAACAATACTGGGGAAGAAAGGAAAAGGTAAAGGAAAAAGGAAAAAAGCCTTGATCTTTATACTGACCAACGAGATAAGCCTTACACATTTTTAAGTTTATTTTTGACAACTGATTGAGGCGTTACCAGGTATTAAGTACGATTCAAGAGCAAATATTAACACTAGAAAGAAGAAATCCGATCCACCACCACCGTTTCAAAATACATCCATTTCTAATGTGGAGATAACGTCTCTCTGACAAGGTAGTAGAAAAACTGTAAATACCGACAGAGCTTCCTCTCCCGATGTTCCATATACATACCGATGCTGTTCCTACACCTACGCTCTGAGCATAAATTTATGTTGACATGAGTATCGGGTGTTACTCCTCTCTTTGTTTGCCTTGAGAGACACACCTCTTGTCCACTGAAAAGTAAACTCAAGATTCCAGATCAGTTAAGACAGTTGCTATCCCCCCATTCAGAGTTCTGCAGCAGCACTGTTCAGATGTGTTTAGCAGTCTCTTTAGAAAACGTTATCACTTAGGACCTGCTTCTCAGTAGGTACACGTTTGGCCTCCGCTTAGCAGAGAGTCAATCCCAGCTTAAGCTTTCGTACAAGAGCCCCTTCACGAAACGGACTTGGGCCCTGACATAACTGAGCTTAACCTTTAACCTTGAAGCTTCCTTAAAGAAGGAAGCAGCACCCAGGCCAGGAAATAGAAATTAATCGTCACTTTACCCTGAAACGCAGTGAGCTATTCTGTGCTGGCAGGATTGCTGCCGGGCTGGCCGACGAGGCGGCGGGCAGCTCCCCGGGGCCACAGGGCCTGTCACAGGGAGCCGCCGGAGGTCTCCAAGGTCTGGGAACAGCGGCAACAGCGAGGACAGAGGGGACAGCAGCAACAGCAGCAGCTACCTCAGCCAGGGCCGTCTCCACAACCGCCAAAACGGTCTCGGAATGCTGCCGAACTCGGAGCTCCAGCGTGACGCCTTTTGAACCTGGCCGCTGGAAGGACCTGCTTTTTGACTCTCCTTCTCTTCACTAGGAGCATGTTCCCTCTTGCTTTGGTAATGCTCTTTCTCAGTGTTTTTAGTCTTGTCCTTTCTACCTTGGCATCTCTCTGCAATAGCTGAGGAGGAAAGCTTTTTAGAGCTACATTCAGTGTCACACTTGAGAGAGGAAGTTTGCCGCAATTTCTCACCAGGCTCAGAAGTCTCTTTGCCGTACAAAACATTTTCATTAGAAATGAGGTCACGTTCTTTTGATCTTCTTGGCTTCTCCTTGTCTCCACCGTCATCACATTGGTACTGTGCGAGGTATTCATCCTTCCCAGTAGATTTCGGAGGGTCCGCGACACTGCACAAAATAAAATCACATTTCTCACTTCTGCTGAAGGACGTGAAGATTAACAGTAAAACCTTCCAAAGGCAAACAAACAAACAAAAACCTCCAGACTACAGGAACACTCGCAAAGATATGCCATTTAGAAACCTCTCCTGCGATTAGGACACCTTCTCCAGCTCCCAGAGAAAGTGTTTTTTCCCCTCTTGCTTCTGAAGCCATTGCACTAAAAAAGCACACGCATCTGTCTCCCTCCACATGCTGCTGCTCTGAATAAGAGCCAGAAGATTCAAAACCACCCTATTTGGTCTCCCCACATAGCCAAAAAAGACACCAGTTGAAACAGAGTTTTCTACCTCTCTCCCAAGAATTTACATTCACATATCTTGTGACTGCAAAAATAGAAGGCGGGGCTCAAAAGGAACAGCCAGTGTTGGAAATGAAAAAAAGCAGCCCGTTTCTTCAGAGTCTTAAGCCTATGCTACTAAGAAAAAAAAAAAAAAAAAAAAAAAAAAAAAAAAAAAAAACAAGAGGAAAGGAGAACAACAGCGGGAAACTTACCTATCCACAGGTGTTCAATTGCAAAGCCTCCGCTGGAGGATCAACAGCTGTGAATTCAGCGTGCTTAGGAGAAATCAGATCTACGTCTGAACCACAACTGTTTCAGTAGCATCACTAACTTATGTTACTCTGAAGAAGCAGTCAGCACCGTTTCTATGTTAGGAAATAGCTGAACAGTCTGTTATTCACAGGAATTATTCAGGCAGGCTTCTTTAGGAAGGCTGGGTTTACTAGAACATTGCTCCGCAAGTCCCTTCTATTCCTTTTCCCCTTAGAATCTGGGGATGTTTCAGCTAAAAAGGAGGGCAGAAACACTCTCCGTAGGTCTCCACCATGTAGTAAAACAGTGCTGTGTACCTGGTTAACTTCTGCAACCAGCAAAGCATTGCTATTTGCAGCAGTGCCCTGACCCCAGCCTCTTGCTGAGCTCCGTCCTGTGCTGCTCGGATGCTCCCGCTGCTCAGACACGGGGGCTTAGAGAGCCACCGGGCCAGCACAAGCCCCCGAGCTCACTGTCAAACTTCACTTTTGGCATCTTTCACTTCACCAGCGCCGCCGGACGAGGAGCCCAGCAATGCCTGACGCCGCTCCGGGCTCACCTAAACGCGGGGCAGGAAATTCAGATTCAAAGCTGCAAAGGTTTTTCTTAGTGAAAGCATGGAATGAGTGGCCATCGGTGACTAACCTTACAGGAAGGCATTCACTTTGTGAATGCTGCAGTGAGTGAAGACTGAAGGCGTTTTCTGAGTGACCTAAGGAGAGCCCTCCCCGAAAAGCAGGACGTTTTATTGTCTATGTAACATCTCCTTTGAAGGCTCGAGCATGAGATACACCAGGTTTAAAATCTCAAGACACGGATCTGCCACCACAGAAGCAATACATTTCATCTACTAAGCCTAAATACCGTATTTTGCCTCCTCTGTAGGTTTAAAAAAACACGGCCATGCTTGAAGGAATGCATTCTCAGATATTCTACGTATTTACAGTGCTTTAATTAATACCACAGACATGTTGTGCTGTTGAGGGGAATTTGCAATTACATTTTCATTTCCAACCAAACGCAGCCTGACACAAATTGGGAGCAAAAGGAACTAATCATCTGGAAGCCGGGATATGCATCATTCGCCATTTTCTAAGAAAATGACAAAAATATAAAACCCCAGCAGTCTGAGAACGTGAGCGCTGAGGTAAAGGCCTGATCAAACAAACGCGCACAACTATGATTTGTCCTTTTAACTCAGCAAAAGTCTGCAAACTGCCATGGTAGCAAATGAGGAGAAGGAGCTGGTATTTACAGAAGTTGCAGCTGAAGATTCAGATAAACCATTCGGGTCGATGCTCCCTTCCTGCAGGTTTAAGCTGCGGTCACATCGCCTATTTCAAACCCTTTTGATTTCTACCAGTCACCCCAGATCCCACCTATTTTGCACGTTTTCCAATCAATGAATTCGCTACATGATTTCTGGGGCAGAAGAGCAGGCCTGGTGAAGAGGAGCATGCCTGGTGCCATCATTCAATCAAATCAAAAGCGTCCAGGAGAAGCCCGGGGTGTGGTACTCACAGAGAATGTTTGCGAGCGGCCAAGTTCAGCAGAAGAGAATAGGCAGGACTGGAAGCCCAGGGGAACGAGATGCATCTGTTGTTGCAGGCAGCCCCAGCAAAATGTTACAGCTTCACTAGCCTGGGGCATGATTCCCCCCTTCCCTTTTCACAGCCAAGTACAATATTAGCTTGCCTTTTCTTTTTTTTTATTATTATTATTATTTTTATTTCTTTTTGCCATCGTCAGGCTGAGGCCGGCTGAGAATATTTTGTGTCTAGACTAATAAATATTTGTGCAGATTTTGCAAGAGCGGCTTATGGGAACAGAATCCACTTTTTGTTTTCTGCTGGAGGAAAAAAAATAAAATAAAAATAAAGGAGGAGCATTAAAAGCAACCAAGCACCCCCGTGCATTTGTTTGAAATTGCATATTACGGTGCTGCTATTTTATGTGCAATCAATACATAATTTGGAAGAAAAAAATGCTTTTAAAATTCAGAGCTACCCCTGAGCAGCTAAGGTTCTCTTGGAAACTGAAGGAGGAGTCTGAAATTATTGTTCTTTTGTTTGCCTCCCCCAGTGGGAAAGGCAGCACACAAGTAGAAACCACTGTGCTTTGAGGCGGCATGAATCATTAAGAATAAAGATTCCTCCCCCCCCTCCCCCTCCAATTAAACATGAGATATTAAAACTGAATCTAGGACAAAGGTAAACTAAACAGACTCCTTCCTTCCCAGGCAGTCAGTGGGTTAAATCAAATATCAAAGGGGCAACATCAACCTTATAACTTCCTCTGCCGAAATTAAAAAAAAAAATAAAGGTAACTTCTATTTTGCCTGCCCCGACCCCAATCGCATCGCCCGAATGGGTGCAAACTGCTGGGATATGTGAGGGCCCAAGCCTACATTTTCCCTTTTTCGTATTTGTTGGAGGAGGGCGGGGTATCTCCAGATGAAATGGCTGACCGAGCTTTTTATTTCCTCGCTTTGGGTGGAAATGACTGAATCTTTCCAGGCAGCGGAGCAGTGCTCGACCGGCTCCCTCGGCCTCCCCGCGTGGGAAGAGCTCTGCCGGGAGCAGCCCGCGTAACCCTCAGATGCCAGCCCCATCAGGATTAGGTCCAGCAATGGGATGTTGGCTCCTCTAAGTGAGGACGCATCCTCTCGAAACACATACACAGAGATTTAAATGAGATATTCCCAAGAACACCTGCCTATTCTTTCAGCACGTGTGCAAAGAGTAAATTCATTTTACTTCATTCCTCTTTTTCTCAACTCTCCCCTCCTTCCTCCGGAAGGAAACAGCCAAGCAATATTAGCAGGGCCTTCCTTTTCCCCTGGTGGAGTCCAAGAACGCGAGAATTGAGAAAAGCGACTTGTCAGGAATCAAGTTTAAGAAGAGTGTTTGTGGACTGCGAGGTAAAATACCGGAAGCTGTAATCAGAAACACAACTTTTAACTAAAAAAAGCTTCTTTCCATTGTAAATTATTCCAGTTAGTGAAATAACAAATTAGTTCTCTGCTCAGCCACAGCCTCCTCCACCAAATTTAAGTAAAACCTGCAAAGAAGTCAAAGTTGTAAAACATTTGTCAGATGCAAGGGGCAGCGTTGCGTGGGTTAGCATCACGCTCAGATGCCCACAGTACCAACAGGTGCTTTCTTTCCAGAGGCACTGGCTCCTCCACGAGTTCCCCGCACAAAGAACTGAAGAAGCTGCAGGCAGGGTGAGCCTTCCTCAGTCCTCATCCTCACAGCAAGGAGTACTGGGGATGGGGAGCTGTGTTTCGGCTTGCTAAGAAGCAGAAACCCCCCGAGTTTTCAGGCGGGCTCCGCTCAGCTCCCCTTGTGACTGCTGCTCGGGACACGACCCTGCCTTGCTCAGCACCCTCGACTCCAGCAGGTGCTGCTGCTGGCAGCTGCCCTATGTATATAAAAAAAGAAGAAACCAACACAGTATTTTCCTGCTTTTAAGTATATCCCAAAGATTTACTAGGCATTGTGACGTTCTGCAGAAGCCCACAGCTGTAACTAAGGTTTGTGGGGTGTAGAGGGGCTGGGGGCTAAACAAGGCCAAGAAGAGCCACATCTCCTCCCCGTTTGTCTCCCCTGTACTCTTTTTAGGACATCCAACATTCCAAGATCTCGTTTTGTCCCAGTGACCAAACAGGAGCCTGGCACTCATGCACTACGCCTTAAAACCTCTACATATCGTGCGCCTAAGTCACAGCACTCATTATAAGCCGGCAGCTCTTTCTGGTCTCACAAACTATATGTGGCTTGAGAGATGCTCTCCAGATTCAGGGCGCTGAACACCTGCAGCCTTTGCCATAACCATGACAAAGTTCAGGAGCTCCCTGCTGGCTCCAAGGCTGGCTCCAGCAGCGGCTTCAAGCTGTGGGTCAAGAAGGCCAAGACACCCAACGAGAACCTGCAACACCAAGTGGCTTTCTGGAACGGCTCCAAACACAACTGGAAGCCTGTTGGTTTTTTTGGAAGTGAGCTCTTGTGGACCTGTTAGGTGCAAGCAGAAGTCAAACTCTCAAAGCATGTTTGCATCATTAAGCTCTCCATGATCTATCTCCAAGGTCTTCTAAGAGCTAGTAGCAACGTGGTCAGAGTTCTTGCCTGTTTTTCCCTTCACGTTCTTCCACGTCAGCAGCCCTGTGCTCCCTTTGGGCTGACTTCCAGAGCTGGGTAGAAAGGATCCCCTGGAAGCAGAGATGCTGCTTTATGCAACACCTTGCAGCTCACTGCACTCTGAAGGGTACACGAAAAGAGGTGAGTGGTCCTGGTGTGGTTCCTTCCAGCTCTCAGAAAGGCAAGAGAACTGGAAATGAACCATCAGCCAAAGGGAGGCACGGCGCAGCCTTGCGAAATGCCATCTGGCTGCTACAGGATAAGGAAAGGAGGCATTTTTGGTGGCTCCCATCTCCACAGAAAAAGAAGCAACTATTTATGCAGCAGAGTGGTTGGAGTATTTCAGGAGGCCCTGAGCTACCCCAAAAACCAACAACGAAACCACAAACCAAACCGAAACCAAACCAAACTAACATGATGGACTGCAATAAAAGATGAAAATCAGAATTAATACTACCAATGACAATAAAGATGTTGAAAACTTGAGTCATCACATCCCTTGTGTAGACTGCAGGAGGAAGCACCTTTAGTGCCTGATGTGACAGTGTCAGAAAGTTAATTAATAACACCACAAAACTGGATTCCTGTGAGCACACACTCGGCAAAGGTGATAAAACCGACAGCCGGACTTGAACACTGATACTGGTACCTGACTGGGAAACAGCGAGGAAACAAAGGGAGGAGGGGAAACCGTGCTATCCTGAAAATTGCATCACTTGTTTACAAGTCACCGGCAACTCCGAGGCAAACCATCTCGGGCATTTATGGATCAGTGACCTCACGTCTCTGGCACAGGACGGAGAGGGAATACCGACCGTGAGTTCACAGAAGGGAATAGCGCGTCCAGGCCCTCCTGCACTCCGCCAAATGTGGTCAGAATGTCCCCTCCCCTCATCACCCCAAAACTTATCACGTAGGACTTCTATTAAACAGACCCCAAAGAGCTCGTTCTGTCAATTTTGCAACAGGCTCAGCATTTCTCAAAATTAGAGAGGCTAACTTCATAATATACAAAAATACTGCATCTGGCACAGGGGAATTCTCAGCTAGACTTCAGCCTTGAGACAAAGCGAAACTGACCATAGAAATAGAGATTGGCCAGAGCTCAGCCACAAGAGAGTAGGCCTCCGTTATATTTATTATGTGCAAACAGAACTAGAAAAACAGTTTACACTGACTTGCTGCTTTAGAAGTTAGTTCCATAAAGATGGAAGAAATTCTCAACTCAAACTTGAAGAAAGCATCAGACTTCAAAACCAGTCGTAGATCTTTGAAGTAAGACTGTTATGAATTCAGAAGTCACATCCAAACAAAAAGATCATTTATATTAATGGTAACTAGATTAAAAAAAAATTAATCCTGTCCCTCAGGCTTTGTAAGTGACTGGGGGAAAAACAGCGCAAGGATAGTAATAAGCCTAAGTGAAACACCACAAACTGCTAAGGGAAGCAAAAGACCCAAAGAAACAGCCTTTTTGGTACATTAGGAACAAAAGGAATCCTAACAACAGCACAAAGTCCATCACTTGACAGAAATTCTTCAGCGTAGAGAAATTTACAAAAGGCAGAACCGTTCAAAACCAAGCTCTAACAGGCTCCAGGGACGCATGGACACGCAGCAATAAACATCGGTTTTCCCAGTAATAACCAGCAGAGATAAATGACGACAATTACGGCTAGCAAACGGAGCGCTGGATGCAGCTGAAGCAGGCACAGGTCATCGAGGGCTTGGCAAGAGAAGAGAGAGCCCAGGAGAGCCACAAGAAGCATTCAAGGAGTAGGAAAGCCTCACAAAGAGAATGCGTGCCCTACCTCCAAGTGTTATGTCTCAAACTTGTCTTTGTTAAACAAGCACAGTGCACAGGTGCTTTACGGAAATGCAAAGGGCTTTTTGGCTGAGGAAAGCTAGTAAGACTGCCAGCCTGAAGTTAGCAGTCACCTCGTTTAGAAAAAATGGCATCTCCTTCTAACGAGCTCCGGAGAACCCAATTAACAGCGTAACTGGAAGAGGCTGCCTTGCTGGCAATGTTTCAAGATGGTAACAAATGGGTTTTCTACATAATGTCTGCTTGTTCGGGGAGGTTTGGACTTACAGCCTATGGCATTTAGGTCCTGGGGTTTGCCTCATACAGGTTGTTCTCCACAGCTGGACCAGGTTCCTCAGAGCACCCACCAGCTCCTCGTGCGTGAAACCCCTCTGAGCAAACACCAACACAGCACAGGCTGCTGCTTAACACCAGCAGCGCAGCTTTCCAAACTCCCCTCTCCTTTCCCCCTCCAGCGGGCTGCTCGTGTTCACCTCAGGCCTTCCACAACAAAGCCCCCTTTGCACGGATCGCCGTGCACTTTGACAGCGCCAAGGCGCTCTCTGGGGCGCCTGTCCCGGCTGGGACCGCCACCTCAGCCTTGACTCACCCTTCAACGAAGCCAAACTCCTCCGTCAAGCCTGACAGGGAGCCCCAGCACCTACCGGGCAGCGCTGACAGCCGCAGCCTCTCCGCTCCCTCAGCGCCCCGCCGCCGCCTCCATTAGGTGCCTCGCCCCGCCGGCTGCCGATCTCCAGCGCCACGCAGCACCTGGGGGTCAGCCGGGCGTCAGGGCGGCCCCTGGTACCGCAAAAGCCCCCGGCACCACAAAACCCCCCGGCAGGGCTGGGGACATGGCCCCGCTCCCCTCCCACTGCCACACCGAGCGCGTGTGTGTATATATAGAGGGGGGGGGAGCCCGGTCTCGGCTGGCTCCGTCCCGTTTCAAGGCACGGAAAGCGAAGTTGCTCGCCCTGCCCGTGTGCCCCCCATACCCCCGGCTCTGTCACAGCCCAACCGCGCCCCGTTCCCCCCTCACAGAGCCGGGGAAGGGGTGCTCGCAGCCGCCCCTCTCCTCAGGGCCGGCCGGGGGAGCGCCTCGCCTTCTCCCCGGGGGTCTCCCGTGGCCGCTTGGGGTTGCCTCCCGCAGCCGCCTCGCCCCCCTCTCCTCTCAGCCCCGCCGCCTGCCTCCTCCTCCGCCGCCGCCGTTTTGCGTCTCTGGGAGTCGTCCGCTGCCGGCGGGGCGGGCGCTGAGCCGTCCCCGAGTCCCAGCTCCGCCGGCCGCCCGGGCCCTCGCCTCGCAGCCCGCGGAACCCACTCGCATCCTCCTGGCACCTCGCAGCTTCCCCCCCCCATCCCCGGGAGGGTTTGAGAGCCGGGCAGGGCCAGGCAGCGGCGGGCCGCGGTGCCTCAGCCTCCCCCGGCAGGGAGCAGGGCGGAGCCACTCCGCCCGGCAGGCGGCGGCCGGCCCGGCCCAGCTCAGCTCGCCTCGGCTCAGGGCATAAAGGCGCTGAGGGCGCCCGGCTCCCCGACCTCGGCTTCTTCTCCAGCCCCGAGTTCCCCTCAGGTGCCCGGTGCTGAGTGAGGAATGCCCTCCGGGGCTGGCTGGGACACCCCCAAAACCTTTGGAGAAAAAACAAACAAACAGCGAACAAACAAAAAACCCACCCCCAACCCCCTTTTTTTCCACCTCCAAGTTGAATAAAGAGGAGCTCTTCCTTCAGTACGTGTCCAGATATCTTAGTCTACGCTTCGCTTTAACTCCCACTACGTACTTCTCTTCAATACCGCTGCTTTTAGCAATGTTTTTACCTCAGACACTAAAAGTTGATCTTTTCCCCAAGTCAGAAAAACCAGAATGGGGCTTCTGGGAACCCTTAGCTGTGACAGCTGTTCATGTCCAACCTAGATTTACTCCTTTATATATATTTAACTGTGAAGGTCTTCTTCTCTCCAGACTAATAACGGGGAGAAGTTTGCCCAAAACTTTGAAGAGCAAAAGTTTTGATGCCAGGAACGCTCCTGCTTCCTCGTTGCCTGTCATTCCCTTTTAAGTATGAAATTTTCCAGTTGCAATGCAATGAGCTGACTGTGGTTCCAGAGGTAAAGATGCATTTAGGATACCAGGTTTTCAACATCGTCTTGAAGTGGATAAGAAGAAACACATTTTTGCCTCAATGATATTTTTTTTTCCTCTCCTTTGCCTGGAGATGCAATGAAAGCTTCCTGTTGTCCGCTCAACACAGGCATCTTCTTCACGGTAGCTTTTTAAATACAGTGCTAACAACACAGCTCTTTGTTCCCTTCTGTACATCTACTGAAACGCAGATTAGGTGCCAGGCGTAGGTCAGTCTTGGAAAAAGCTGCCACCCCTAACACACTGACGGAAACGTCGGCATTGAGTTGCACCTGGCTCACGATTTGCCAGTGTTTGCCTAGAAAGCTCCATGGTTTATATAGCATAGATAGATCCTGAAACAATTGAGAAAAGTTAGACTTGGAGCACTGTGTCCAGCAGTTCTGGGCTCCCCAGTACAAAAAAGACAGGGGTCTCCTGGAAAGAGTCCAGCGGAGGGCAACAAAGACGATAATGGGGCCTGGAGCATCTCCCCTGTGAGGAAAGGCTGAGAGACCCGGGGCTGTTCAGCCTGGAGAAAAGACTGAGAGGGGATCTCCTCAATGTGTATAAATATCTGAGATGTGGTGGACAGAGGGATTTGGCCAACCTCTTTTCAGTGGTTTGTGGGGACAGGACAAGGGGCAATGGCCACAAAATGGAGCCCAGGAAGCTCCGCACCAACATGTGAAAGAACTTCTTCACGGTGAGGGTGACGGAGCACTGGGACAGGCAGCCCAGGGAGGTTGTGGAGTCTCCTTCTCTGGAGATATTCAAGGCCCATCTGGATGCCTACCTGGGCAACCTGCTCTAAGGAACCTGCTTTGGCAGGGGAGTTGGACCCGATGATCTCTGCAGGTCCCTTCCAACCCCTACAATTCTAACAAAAAGGACTGGTTCATATTCATACTGGTGCCACAGTGGTGGAAGACGCTTATTAGACTGGCCTAGAAACCTGAAGTAATGTGCTCAGGAGTGCTAGCTAGTATCCCAAAAACTCAGCCCTGTAGAATGCAGTCACGGGAGAAAGATGACAATGCACTTACAACAGATTAGGAAAAAAGCTAGGAAGCAGAAATGGATATTTTTATGGTGTACTCTTTTGAGCACCTCAGAAGTTCTTGTCACCTGTCTTGTCTGTGATTCCTCAACTTCATGTTCATTATATAAAGGATTTCTCAAAAAGTCATTTTAGAGAACAAGAAAAGCAAACCATATACACAATCCCATTAAAAATGTCAAGCATAGATAAAAAACATCATACGATGGGTGAGCAATGTCTGACGGGTAGGGCTCAGAGGGTTATGGTAAATGGGGCTACATCAGGCTGGTGGCTGGTCACCAGTGGGGTCCCCCAGGGCTCCGTTTTAGGGCCAGTTCTTTTCAATGCTTTTATAAACAATTTGGATGTAGGACTAGAAGGTGTTTTGAGCAAATTTGCTGATGACACTAAACTTGAAGTTGTTGACTGTTGAGGGTGGAAAGGCCTTGCAGAGAGATCTGGACAGATTGGAGAGCTGGGCGATCACCAACCGCATGAAGTTTTACAAGAGCAAGTGTCGGGTCCTGCACCGGGGACGGGGCAACCCTGGTTATATGTACAGACTGGGCGATGAGATGCTGGAGAGCAGCTCTGCAGAGACGGATCTAGGGGGGTCGTGGTTGACAGCAAGTTGAGTATGAGCCAGCAGTGTGCCCTGGCAGCCAGGAGGGCCAACCATACCCTGGGGTGCATCAAGCACAGCACTGCTAATCGGTTGAGGGAGGTGATTGTCCTGCACTGCTCCGCGCTGTGCGGCCTCACCTCGAGCACTGTGTGCAGTTCTGGGCACCACAGTACAAAAAGAACATTAAACTGTTGGAGAGTGTCCAGAGAAGAGCTACGAAGATGGTGAAGGGCCTTGAGGGGAAGACACATGAGGAGCGGCTGAGGGCACTGGGCCCGTGCGGCCTGGAAAGGAGCAGGCTGAGGGGAGACCTCATCGCGGTCTACAGCTTCCTCATGAAAGAATCATAGAAACACAAGGTTGGAAAGGACCCACAAGATCATCTAGTCCAACCATCCTTCTATTACCATTACTACCTATTACTAAAATAGCAGTAAGCACAAATGAAAGCTTAAGAACACTTTCTATTACTATAAAAATAAATAATTTGTAATACATGGTTAGTAATATTTAGCAAACAGTGTGCTACCACCATCACAACGGCCTATTACCCCTTCTAGCTTCAGAGGCATCCTTACACATCCAAAATAGAGAGGAGGATATAAACTATATGGATCTCTCTCAGCAGTGGTTTCACAACAATTAGAAGGAAGAAACAGTTGCTGAGAAGCCACAACAAGCTCAAGTTAATTTCTGGACTTTGAATAATTCCTCCTTAAGTTCTCTCTCTCTCCATACAGTAGAGCACGCTCCTGACTAACTTGTACAGTGCACTCTGAATAGGAGAGATTTGTTTGCCTAAGCTAAAGGAAGAAATAGAAAACCAAGAAAGCTACTTAACTTTTAACACTTAAATTAAATGTTAAGTTACAAAAGTTCACAGGCCATGAGATAACATAAATAAATCCCTTCTCGAGCTAAAAGATCTCTTTTTTTTTTTTCAGGAGCGGCCTCCCTGAATCTAAATAATCCTCTCACAGGCAGAACAGAATGTCCGTTCTAACTCTTTATCAGATGTGGAAGAAGAGATCGAGATGACCAGTGCCTAAAAAAAAGAGGCACTCTCTTTTCAAGGCAGACTGATCGGCACAACAAATTTCATCTGTTCTCAAGCACAAGCAACTCTAAGATAAATGGGTTCAAGGATCTTCAATGTGAAGAGTGAATATCCAAGCGTATACTGGGAACACCTGACTTGGACCATGGACGCCTCACACAGATTTCTGAGGAGTTCGGACAACGCCGAAATCATCTTTTACAGGAAGAGACCAGAGAATTTGACTCAGTGTAAAACTGGCACAGGCAGAAATCTCCCCAATTACAGATGCTCAAGCGCATTAGTTAAAAAGAGATTAGAGTGTGACTAGAGAGAAGTCTCAAACTCTTGTTATATACTTAAATTTCTCTCCAAGGATGGAACAACTGCTATCACCGTGCATGACTGGCTGTAGAGGGAGAGAGTGAGTGAAAGACTTAGAAAAGCACCTTCCCTTCGTAGTCCTCCCGCTCCCAAAATGGTTCCCAAGGAAAACTACTGACAGACTAAGGTTAACTGCTTTGAAAGGGCTGTGTGGGTGGACCCATTGTCTTCAAGTTCAAGCTTTTTCCTGCAGAAACTGCCAACAGTTATGCCAAATATAACAATTGTTTTGCAAGGTGGATAAACGTCTTCCAGACTGAAAGGGAGAAGTCATACTGTTGTTGTCTGTGCACAGACAGCTAAGCAGTGAAGAGCAATGCTAAACAACCACGATACCCCAGAACACACAAATACTGCGTAACAGTGACAGAAAGTGCTAGAATTCAAAACAAAAATTACCTTCACCAAATCGGTTTTGTCGTAGTCTTCTCTCTGGTTGTAAATACACTGATTAATGACGCCATATACTTTTTCCAGGTGATAAATGTCAAATCCCTTCGTTATCTCAGTGACAAAGCATAACAATTTCTGAAGACAACAATGGAGCAAAACAACAACTTTAGAATAGTACCAGATCCTTTGAATACGCTCTATATGTTTTCGGAGGTTGAACAGTAACAATACAAGTGAGAGCCTACTTTTTCTTACGCTATTAAATAAAATGTGACACTTCAGAGAACAGATTAAATATCCCATGAGATTTCAGCAGGGAAAATGAGTTAATTTTTCATATTTCAGAGAAAGGAAAGGCTGAAATTTCGGACAATCTTTTACTACTAACCAATCTATCACATCAGTGGTTGTAATTGCAAGTCGACTGCTCCCAAAGCAGCAGGGAATGACACGATCCTCTTTGTAGGACAGCTGCTGCCACAGCAAAGCCACTGTTGCATTTCATTAGAGAAGCATTGCAGCAGTGTGGGGCACTGTAAAAAGGCTGCAGATCTTGTAGATACAGCTGTGCCAGCTGGAAAAGGAAGCACCCTTAGGTGATTACCTTTACCCACGTGTGCCATGCCTACAACTCTGCTGGCAGAACAGATTGCTCAAACGCCCAGAGCAAAGGTGGATTAGTTTGCTCAATCCTACCTTTAAATTCAGGGGTGGGTAAATAGCAAAGCGACTGCTTGTAGCAATCACCTCTCTCTCACACAGTCATTTCTATTACCAAAGATGCAGAGATGATAATCTCTGGCACAGCAACAGTGACAAGCTAGTGGCAGCACCTTCTTCCACTGCCACAGCTGTCCATTACCTGTGTGAGCCTGCAAGCATGTAGCTTTAGGGAGCAGCCATACCAAATGGAAATACTACTGCCCCCTGGAAATAATGCTGCTTATCATCTTATCAGCAAACTCTGCCTCCTTCATTATATATATATATATATATATATATATATATATATATATACACACACACACACAATATAAGAAATTCTAATACTGCACTTTCAAGGAATTTCAGAAAAGTAGTCACTTCTCCATGGCTAGCTAGTTTACGTCAACCTGCTAACTTCAGGTTTAATATCATCACTGCAAGAAATAAAGATCCTTTTCAGGTTCTTAGTACATCAAAGCATGAAAAAAAATCCCCAAATAAAAGCCCTCAAACCCATCATAAGAATTATGAATCATTAAAATGATATCCATAATAGTACTAGCAGGTTGTCAGTGTGGTATTTTAAAATTCAGCAAGGCCTTTTGTCTTAAAAATTAGGCAAAGAATCTGTCTCCTAAACTACAGATAACCAGAAGCAAATGGTAGCCTACAGAAATCTCCATGAGGTGTGGAAACTAAACAGTCACAGTGCATTAAAGGCTGAATTATTTCACTATCTGTATGTCCTTCCAATTAATTGTTTTAATTGGCATTGGTTAACAATGGGCTTAATTTGCAATTTTACATGACGCAGGAATATGTCCTATTTGAGCATTAAAAAAAAGCTGAAATTAGACATACTTTGAGCTCATAGCGATCCACAATAACTATGTAGTCTGTCTCCGTAGGGACTTGTACAGTGTTCTCATCACTTATCTGTTGTTGGTCTTCTTCCCAAGAACGTTCAGGAGTCACCGCTTGAAATGCCCAGGAATCTGGAAGGACACAGATTTCTTCAGTCAGGTTTTCTGTTTATCTAGAATACAGTCTCAGTGAAGTATCCTGTACCTGCCAAACAGTCTCTTTCTACAAATACAGAGACAGAATTGTTATCGTCTTCACTGAGAAATACTTGGCTTCTCCCTTCTTTCCAGCTAAAGTCACTGCTCCACAAAAATTAGAAACTAAGACAAAAAAAGCAAACAAAAATACCCACAAACAAACCAAAAGCACTAATGAAAAGCTTATTAGTGGAAAAAAATAGTCATGTTGCCAATTCAGGTTAGGGAACACATCTTAGAGTACAACATTAGGGCTTAAGTCTCCTATTCCACATGTTACTCTGGATCCACGCATCTTGAAGTGCAGCTTTTTCACCTAAGCTGCTCGTTATTGGAAAGCACCTCGTACAATAAAAGAATGTCAGTGACTGCTGGCTTTCAGTTAGGTACCATTAGAAAAAAACAGACTTCAGAATCAAAAAAACAGCACCTACAGAAACATGCGGGCTTGGCTTGCACAATTAGAGGAGCAACATCATTACGGAATAAACTGTGTGGTGACTTTTGAGAGCTGTAACAGAAAAAATAGAGTGAAATTGAAGGCTAAAGCTAATAAATAGTGCAATCCTCCTCAGCAAGAATAAGGTGCTAAAGGATCCGTTGGACTTCTCCCTTACCATTTGAACTTGCATTTTCATTAGTTATAGTTCCCCATCTTGGTGGGGAATATCCACAAAGCTTAGCACTTTCCTTTTCAGTGTTAAGTTTTACTTGACAGATGTCAGAAACATGTTTGTCCACAAACTCTTCTTCATCACTATCGTTTTGGTCATCTGTTGGTACTCTGTTCTCTGTATCGAATTGAGAACTCCTTCTTCGCTTTGCTGCAGCATGCGCACAGTTGTTCCTTCTGCACTTTCTTTCTGACGCACCTACAAAGAGACAGCATAAAAAAGTAATCCAAAACATAACCAAAAGAATTCTTTCTTCAAAATCCATTATCTTCATCTTACTTGACTGACAAGGAAAACAAAGGAACTGAGCTACCACTGCCTACATATGCTGAGAAAAGAGTTGAAAGTTAATGGGGTCAGTTTGCTATTAAGATTAAAAACAAGCAAACAAACCACACACACTGCTATGGAATTTCATTCACTAAACAGTCACTTTCAGGATTTTACATGCTGAGGATTCTTACTTTGGATTGGCAGTATTAATACAACGTGAGGTTATTTGATAAAGTCACTGTCTTACTGCATGAACTAAGACAGATGAACATCATAAAAGCCTCTGGAAATAAGCTCTCCTTCGAGTCTGGTATCAAGCTGAAGACTTCAAAAGCTGAATACATGTTTGGAAGAGATTAATTAATGAGACAATTTTAAGGGAATATTCAAAGGAGAAAAAACGTGAAGACTTATACCTCGTATGCTTCCTGATTCGGTAAACCTTTTGTGAAAAAACAAACTTTGTGGTTTTGCCCAACATTCGTAGTATTCATATAGTATTGCAAAAGGATATGGGTGGAGTCCATGGCAAAATTCCCACTCTCACTAGTTAGACTTCCCTCCTTCAACTGGAAATCACAGTATGAGGTAGCTAAGATTTTAGCATTTGGGGAAGGGAGGGGTGGAGTGGGGGTAAAAATACCATTTTGCATAATTAAAAACTAGTTAAGTATTCAGAAACTGCCATCCACAACATTTTTTACCTCAAGAATTAGCAATTTAGGGGCGACTAAATGGCAATTGGGCCGTCAAAGTTTTTGTTTGTTTGTTTTGTTTTGTTTTGTTTTTGTTTTTTGTTTTTTATATTGTAAACCAACTTTCTTTGAACTTTAATTCATAACTATATTGAATGGATGACCTCTGGATTTCTCTCTCACATTTTGAAGTAAATTTGAAAACAAAATACCTCTGGCATAAAGAGCCAGGCATCAGAGACACCTGTTGCGTCTCAAGAACAGAGAAGGTATGAATGACAAGAGCAGCTGAATAAAATGCAACTTACCATTAGAAATGGGTGTACTGGCATCTACAGGTGCCGCTGTCATCGCCTCATTTTCATTACTCTCTTCATCTGGTTTGTCGTCTTCAGTAGCAGGGTTCTGCTGTGGTGACTTGGAGTTGTCACATGGAGCACATGCTGGAGAGGTGCGACCTTGCATTAAAGAATAGATACCAAAGATCTTCGTTGTGCATTTTCAGTTACAAATGCAGAGACAAGTCTTAAAATCCTTAGCGTTAAAGCACGTACCTCTTTTCTCACGAGATTCTTTAATTTGTTCACAAAGTCGTCCAAACTCTGTACCATTTTGTTCCTCACCATTGAATATGCAGTGTCTTGCAAAACATAGGCTCTGTGACAATCTGAAATTTTACAGACTTTAACTGAATGTTGTCTACCAACCAATGAAACTGTTTTGATCACAGAAAAAAATTGCTTTCTTCATAGGTTGGTTCCGAAAGGTTATCTCAGTGAATATTTTCAGCATATCAACATAGAAGTTAATTAAAACAAAAGCACTAGTTCCTTGGGAACATTTATATCACAATTCCATGCCCAAGTAGCAAAATGATAAAATATTTACAATGTGGTAAGAGATGTTCTCTGTGGATGTCCAAAATCATCGAATCCATCCAAAGTCTATTGTCCGCACACAGCATTTATCCATCTATACGTTTGACAGATTTTTTAAACTAGGGCTAAAAAGCACATCCTCACTTGTAGATCTTTGATCTGGGTAGTACTCTAAGGCATTGTTACAGATTAGATCGATGTCCTTCAGATAGTCTCCTGCAGCGGGGTACTGGCACAAGTCAATTTGAGTCAGAACTGTTGAAAGATCCATCGGCTCTTTAATCCTTGTGGCATAGTCAGGTACCTGCAGATCAAATACAAGCAGTCAGAGGTTTTCTTAACCTTGCACACTGTCTACCAAAATTACTCTGGAAACTTTAAATAAACGACTTCCTAAAAACCCTGAACATTTGCGATGCATCAGAAGATGCTGAAATTAACCAGTTTGCTTCTCAAAAATGGAAGGGCTCTTTCAACTGGCATTAGAGCTGCTAGGAGAGGACAACAAGAAGTAGGGAGGTCAGAAGCACGTGCATGGTACAGAAGAAACACTGAGGGTGGGAGATTCATTTCACTTTGCTTCAGAAAATCACAACAGTGAAAGCTGAGTAAGCCATCCAACATTCTTTTTGCTGTCGACATTGAGGAAAAGGTGTATGAATTGCACCTGTGAAGTACCTATTGCAGGCATCTACTTTAGAATGAGATAACTGGGCCCAGAGGTGCTGATTTCTTCCCTCAGACCATAAGAGGAGCCTAATGACTAGTTCAGATGAAGACATACGTATCTGTCTAGATTTTTCACAGCTCAAGAACCTAGGAGAAAAGGGGAAGAAAAGCCAGTGGATGCCCACGTGAAGAGGCCTTTGCTGATCCGCAGGTATAGTCAAGTTACACCTGTCTTTGAAATATACGCCCCTAGTTTAGGCTTATCTAATCAATTAAGGAGAAAAAGGGATCTAAGCAGCCTATTGGAGGAAAAAGAAAACACACTGCACTTATGGTTGATTCCTCTTGAGGAGTTCCAGATGAAACAGAGAACAGGATCTCAAAACTTATTTTTACAAACTGCTGCTCCTATTCCTGTTCCCACAGGAACTGACAGTCCAATAAAGGGCTTTAGACTTCATTAAAGTAGTCCTGTAAGTACTGTTTGTAATTATAAGGAAAGATCTCTGTGCTTTTCAGTGCTGTGACATGCCTACATATCAAAGCCTTTTCACGAGCAGACTGTGTTGGCATTTGGACTGGCTTTTTAGAATGAAACCAGGGCTTTCAGCGAATAATCCGATAAGAGACATCTGAGAGTCAGCAGAAGTAAAAGCACTGCCTCTGCTTCTTGCAAAATCCTAATAGTGCAGCCCTAAAAACAAAGTTGAACCTTCCCCAAAACGCTGAGAAATACGAACGCTGAGAAGTTACAGACACACACAGATCAGCACTAGTTTACCTTCTGTGGGTCAACGGGCTTTGCAAATTCCCTGAAACATCTGTCAGTGGCAAGTCTGTGAGTAACGTCCCTCAAGAAAATTCTAAGTTCACGCAAGGTATCCTCCTCTTCCTCCTCCAGCATCCCTACTTCTTCCTCTTGTGGCTTCTGAGGCTCAGCTGGTGGTGCTACAGGCAGGACTTCCAATGTCCGATCAACTTCAATTAATCAGGAAAAATTAGCCAATTTACAGTACTCAAATACAAGCATATGACAAAATTACTGACAGAAAATGACCACCAAAGCAAATCCCAAAGAGCTAGTAACTTCGATAGGAAAGTTTTAGATGTACTTCTTATATCCTCCTCACCTGTTTTCTTTACAGGAGGCTTAGCCACTTGATTTAGAATTAGGTCCTCAAAAAAAGCTGCTCTCTCTGCCCTACCAGGCAACTCAATATTGCACACTTCTCCAAATTCCTTATTAAATAATTTTTGGATCTAAAGCAGAAGGAGGAAAGACATTTCAGATTTAAGGCCACAAAAACTCATCTTCTATTCCAAAAAGATGAGTACCTTTTAAAATGAATAATAACCTGAAGAACACAAACTGAAAAAAGTTATCTTCCTGGCCTTAAATGGCTACATTTTCACAGGCTGGCATGGCAAATTCAAATATCACCTTTAAGAATCACCTGTAGAATTAAATCTTGGTGAAGGGATTGTACGCTACACTGATAAAGTAATGGCTTTCACCACATCCAACATCGCTTCCTTTGTATTTACTGGCCCTGCTGCATCCTTTACTTAGAACCTTTATGGCTATAGAGGGAAGAGAAAGGCTTCAGCAGACAAGTGAGGGCTTTTTGCTGAGTTTTTATTTCTCTACCAAAAGGTGTCTGAAGTAGCTAGTACCTCTACATCTTCCTCCATTTTCAATTTCTAGTATTAAAAGGTAGGTAAGGAATTTCACTACTTATTTTAGAAGGAATTTAGAACCTGTACAAAAACTTCTGTGGGAACTCAAGCACTTTCAAAGCAGTTGATAATAAACACATCTAGGTAAGACCTGTTCTCTTCCCCCAGTAACTGAGACAAAATAATCGGAATGAGAACAGCGTGTTCCTCTTTTGGGCACCTTCCCTTAATGTAAACTCTCAGAAGTCAATGAAGTTCTGCATGTACTTTTACTACAGTTTATTTAGGAATACAACTAGAATTCCATTCCAAAGTTACTTGAGCAGAAATTGGAACTCAGCTTTCCAGCTTGGAAAGCTTTGGCCTATATGAAGAAAGAAACTGATTTTTTTTTTTTTTTTTAATCAAACTGTTTCAATTCTCTACTAAATTGCATTATTAGCAGTTTACCCAACATAGCATGGAATGGCAGACTGTCAGAAGAAATCTCTTCAGTAAAAACATCTTCTTGTCATTTCAAGCACTGCATATTCTTGACTGAACCACTTTGTAGCCACCAGAATTATTGTATTAATTTATTATTTGCATGCATGAGAAGGGGGTGAAAGTCACTTGCTTGACTCAGAAAAAACCTTAAGCAGATGCTTTCACAGTATTCTTTTTCTCTAAGCAAATTTTAAGTGATTTGTTAGGGTGCCTGAGTAATAACAGTAGGCATTTAAGAAAGCGCAGCATTTTGATGCTGAAAGCATTCATAAATTACAAGACACTGAAGAAATAGTAAGAAAAGTATTGACAAATACCTCTTCTGGGAGATCTGAGTGACGTACATCAGACGTAGCAAGCAGCAAAACTGGCGAAAATGCTGGAAGAGTTAGAGTTAGAAAAGTAAGTTTCAAGGCAGGTCCAACGTTGTCCCACCATAAATGGATATCTGGGACATAAATTATGCTTGGTGCTGTCTTCTGAGCATTTCGGATCAGCTAGTGAAAAGGAAAGCTTGGGTAAGAAAACTAAAACACATAGAATAACCTGTTAATACATAGCTACATAGCCACCTGACTGCCCCATGAAAGGAAACTATGTGAACAGAGTGGCAAGCATCCTTTCACATAAGGAATTTCTCTGTGCACCCTTTCAGATTACCAGTATTCGAAGAACTCTAGTCAGAAGATGGGAAGGATATATTCAGGCAGTGGCTAGACACCGTAGCTATATGGCCACAGCCACAATCATCGCATAACAAAGAAAGGAAATGTCCCTCTTATGGGACACATCAGTATTCAGTCGTGTAACATGTCTGTCCTTACTTGTATGGCTCTCAAATGTTCCCACTAAAGGTAAAAATATTTAAAGGTAGTGATGCCAAACAATAAAATGGATTTCCTGCCTAAAAGTAAAAACACCAGATCTGTTTATTTTTTCTAGTTAAAACCACATCAGCGTGCAAATGAAGTGTTTAGTGAATGTTAATGCTTTTATTGCACATACTGCAACGGCACAAGTTGTGTATGTCCGTGTGAAAACAAAATAAACAGAAGCCCCAAACCTTGGTTGCCTTACTAATACAATTTAGAAGAAGGCTACAAAAAGTAGCCGACATGCAGTCTGATACAGAGCCATCTACTGGGAGCACACAGTCTTCGGAGGCAATGAGAACTACTTTCTGGATCCCAGGGAGATGAGCAGCATTTCTTTCCAATAAGAGATGTTTATTAGCAACACCGCCCAGCTTCCTGAGCTGCTAGCAACATCATCACTGTAAAATTGGATATGGAAAATGTGGACATGTACAACATCCAGATTGTTTGTGGTTTTGTCTAAAAGAAAAGGGGATTTTCAGACAGAAGCAAACATCCCAGCACATTGAAACAACGCCACCTCCATTACCAATGAATTTTGCTCACCTTACTTGCAACTCGATTGATCCTTTACATACAGTCAGTGAATCCGATGAGAATAAAAAGAAAAAAGGTACCTGTCCGCAGATCTCTTCTGGCGGTGCAACGTTTGTAAGCAGAACAGAAAGGTCCAGGGTGTGAACGGGAAACTTCTCCAAAGCATGCAACACCACGGGTGCCACGTAAGAAACCTGGCCGTACCCTTCTTTTCCTACTATTAGCAGACGGGGCCGGCGTGATGTTGGTTCACAGAAAGCACTCCTAGAACAAGAGTAAAGAAAACAAGTTTATAAATGAGGTGCTGAATAGACACACACAGATGTTCCAAGTAATTTTCCTATAGACTTACTTTTCCATCCCCAAATAATCCAAATGGTAGCGGTACATTAAATACATGTAAGATTTCCAGTTAAGTTATTCAGTCATTCCAATTGTTTCATCTTCTTCCCTTGTGTTTCCTATTCTTTACTGAACCAAGACTGCAAATTAATATCCCTGCAATCTTGCTTTACTACTAGGAAATAAATTTGTGAGGAGCATTTGTTTCCCCACTACAATCAGGCTGTACCTTTGCTGGCTTAAATCAAAGATGCTAGAGACTTCGCCTTGCTCTAGAGGACAGAAAATCTTCTGGACAGCACAGCAATAGAAACTGAGAAAAATAACTGATCCAGCTGTGACAACATGATCTAACTTTCCAACAGTGGGCTAGCATGACTTCCATACTAAAATACCACAAGATTAACACAACTTGGTGGCTTAACAAATAAAGACACCATTCAGATTTTTCTCAAGGTGTTTTAACAAGCCATTTCTCAGTTTTCTTTCTGCTACATAATTCACCATTGGTTTAAGAATCCTGGAAAACAGAAGGGCAAAAGGTGGCAACACAAACCCATAAAGTTGGGGTATTTTTAGCTAAAAGGACAGACAGGACATTTATGTGGTCTTGAGTCTTTCAAAGAATGCCATGGATTAAGTCAACGTGTTCTGGTAGTCTACGGATCACTTTGGCTTAGGAAGAGAAGCCTGGGCTTTTCAATTTGGTCATTCAGAGCAACTTCATTACCACTTTAGTCCCTTCACCCTTTCTCCTTGTGAATACCAAGCACCCCTTCAACACACAAACTTGATGTTACCCCTTCGTCTACCACCCCTCGCACTTTTAACAGCTGGAACTGTTTACAAAGACTCAGCAGTCCTGAGAATCTAAACATAACAGGGATCTATCTTTCTTTACCTGCTGAAACAGAGGCGTTTTTTCTCTGGTATGTCAGGCATTCCATCTTTTAATTCATCTCCAGAAACCAAGGATGCATCGTCATCACTGTCGAACGTATCATCTTGTAAAATAGGATTTAAATGGTCTGAAAGACAAAAGAGGTTTGTTAACTTTCCTGAATAGCCTTTGTCTCGTTCTCTTACATGAATACAGCTTCTAAATCAGTGCCAAAACCCTTTCTTCATTTGAGAGCACACACTGAAAGCTATTTCCTAGAGTTCATCCCACCACAGATCTAAGGAGATGGCACAAGGCCCTACAAAGCTGTACTAAGTCCCACTGATGTGTACGTATAAGGTACGCTACTCTTGGTGATTTTTTTCTCCCCCTTAGAATAAAGGAGATTACAAACAATTTCCGCAGTTGCTAAATAGCTAAAAACAAACAAACAAACATACAAACAAAAAACAAACAAAAAACAAAAAAAAAAAAACAAAAAAAAAAACAAGACCATTTCTTTCTGGAGGAGGTTCCCACAATGAAAGCACGGGGATTAAGGATGTGATGGCCACAGAATTCCATTCATCTAGTAAATATCAGTGCTAATTGATCTCACGTGCACATGTATAGTACGATCTACAAACATTTAAATTAGGAGACTGGTTAAAAACGATGATAGCTAAAACAATATTTAGCTTAGACCAGTTATACTTGTATCCTGGTCCCGACATTCTTCAGAAAGGAATTAGAAACATTGACCTAGAAATGCTTCCCCTCCAAATATCTGAGTTTTGATTTTTTAAAGAAAAATAGGTGCCTTATACTTCAAACCTCAAGTCAACCTCTACAAATGCTAATTATCTTAGCTGCCGTCAGAAGCAGGATGCTTCAGTAGAGAACGCATCGTCCTTTACTGTGTATTGAGTCATTCAGGGCTTCCATTTGGCATTTCAGTTTCGAATCCAGAATAAAACCTATGCGTTATCTTCCAGACATGCCCAAAAGAAAGACATGCACATGCAAATAATAAAATTCTACCATCATTATGTCTGAAAGGTTTAAGTTGATTGCACAAACCACAAGTTTTTGCTTTAGCAGAATTATAAAGAAGTGGATGCTGTGGTTATACCTTGCTGTCGGTCCTCCTTTAGTGCGAGCTGTGCATGCGGGAAGATCTTCTGCACAACTTGTAAAATATTCGCTCCTGATCTTTTAAAAAGTGGCTTGAAAATGGGTGATAGTGCTTGTCCGGGTGAAGCCACGATCCTGTTTGATGCCGGAACAACCTTCTTCAGAGCCATGAAAAAGTCCTTTGCTTTTATTTTAATAGAATTAACGTCTAGTAGCAACTTCTCCCTACTTGCATAAATCTGAGGATAGCATCGACGTAGAGAGCACAGCGCAGCTTCAGTACATAAAGATTTGATATCTGCACCACAGTATCCTAACAAACAAAAATCAAACGTTACATCAGTCAAGGCCCAGGTTTACAACATGCAACATTTAAAGAATTTGTAATGCCAAAACCAAACAGGTTAACAGGGAATTCAAAGTGCTACCGCTCTGCAGGGAAGTTTCATGTTGCGCACTGCCTGATATCCTGCGCTTATGCAGCTGAAGCAGACTCCTCATCAAAAACTATACTCTTGAGGAAGATGCCCCAGAACCATTTAACGTTCTCAGACAACAAAAAGAACGACAACAAAGAGTAAATAGATGAAAGCATCTAACTCTGATTGCTATGAAGGCGTGCCAGCTGCCTCGTTGACTAGTTGTGCAGCAAGGCACAAGAGCTTGGGTACTGCCTGGTACAAGCTAAGGTTCTTTACAACTTGCTCACAAGCAAGAATCCATTTTGGTTTCAGTCTTACCAATGCATTTCTCAGCTAGTTCATCAAGCAACATGTCCGGTGGCTTAGGGGTCCAGTCACGAGTATGAATCTTGAAAATTTCTTTTCTAGCCTGGAAGCAAAATCATTGCGTTTTAGCTTGCCCCAAGTTGTCCTTAAAAATACCAACAAGAAACAAACAAACCAAAAAGCAAACAAACAAACAAACAAACAAACAAACAGTCCTCCCTGAAAACCCCTCATCTATTAATACGCTTTTCTTACTTGCTCAACTTTCAAGTATTTTACAGTTATTTAATATACACTCTGCATTTTCAACCAGGAAATTGAATATTTCTTATTTGTTATACTGAACTTTTTCTAGGAACCTACAATGAAAGAAAAGGCATTTATAGCTTCAATAACAAGTTTCCAAACTACGAGACCTAATGACCCAGAGGAAAATACTGTAATGAAAAATTTATCCAGAAACATTTCTTTGTTGTCCAAAAAACTTCTCTAAAACTTAGCAAGCTTTCATTGTGACAGTCTCATTACTTCATCACATTTGCTTTTCAGTCAGTGAATGCACAGAAAGCACTTCTGGCACAATGCTTCAAATTGCTACAATTACTATAAAGAAGAAAATAATTATGACTCAAACTACTACCACTGATCCGGGGCACAATCAAATGCAAACACGTCCCCTATTCATTCATAAGTGAAGGATTGAGACCAAAAACACAACTTCATGATGAAAACGCCCAAGTGGACTAAATAATTAAGCAAACAGGTACAACTTTGCAGTGTCTCCACATATCACTCTTTTGTTCAAGTTGTCAATTATTTTTTTTTCCTATAAAGTTGGACTTTGCCATGGTAGCACTAACATTCAATTTAAGTTCTCACCTCTTTATTTGGCAAGTTGAAGAGGAACTCTCTGCCAAAGCATCCTGGTCTTCGTAAAGCAGGATCTATAGAATCCAGTCTGTTGGTAGCTCCGATTACCACGATCTCCCCTCTGTTATCTGTGCCATCCATAAGCGTCAGAAGAGTTGAAACAATGGAACTAATAGAAAAATATAGTTTTTATTTACTGGTTCAGTAAATTTTATTACATTCCACGTGACTTTCTTGATGCCGGAACAACCTTCTTCCTAGTAGTCATTCAAAAGTAAGAAAAAAATAGTCTACCAAGTCGGGGGTTTTTTTGGTTTGATAATAAATCTGCAGACTGGTAAGTCATCAAGCACTTCAAGACTGTTTGATATAATCTCTACAGGAGGAACAGCCAGTGTTGGAAATGAAAAAAAGCAGCCCGTTTCTTCAGAGTCTTAAGCCTATGCTACTAGGAAAAAAAACAAAAAAACAAAACAAAACAAGAGGAGAGGAGAACAACAGCGGGAAATTTACCTATTCTCCAGGTGTTCAATTGCAAAGCCTCCTCTGGAGGATCAACAGCTGTGAATTCAGCGTGCTTAGGAGAAATCAGATCTACGTCTGAACCACAACTATTTCAGCAGTATCACTACCATGTTACTCTGAAGAAGCAGTCAGCACCCTTTCTATGTTAGGAAATAGCTGAACAGAGTCTGTTATTCACGTGAAGTAGTCAGGCAGGTTTCTTTAGGAAGGCTGGGTTTCACTAGAACATTACTAGCCTGTAAGCCTCATGGCATCACCTTCCATCTTGACTGCTAAACCTCCTTGTCCCCTACTATCTTCTTTGCCAAGGTACAGCTGTCCACATTTACTTTTCCTACTTGGCTGGACTGAATTTAAGAAGGGATCTTGCATCTAAGAAAGGGAACAAAAGTTGCTGCCCAGCAGCCTCTGGCTCAGGGAGGAGTGGGAAAGCTCTGTGCAGCCCCCAAGGGCCGTGCAGCAGGAGGCAGGAGGTGCTCCAGGCTCACAGCAGCAGTTCCCTTGCGGCCTGTGCAGGGAGAGGCCCCTGGTGGAGCAGGCTGTCCCCCTGCAGCCCATGGGTCCCCCGTGGAGCAGATCTCCACGCTGCAGCCCCCCTGTGGCTGGAGGAGCCCCCGGTGGAGCAGGTGGCTGTGGCCTGGAGGAGACCGCGGCCTGTGGAGAGCCCCCGCAGGAGCAGGCCCCGGGCTGGACTGGAACAGGCTGTGCTGAGCCTGCTTTGCCCGTGACGCTCCTTGTGGAGTGATCTCCCTGTCCTTCTGGCAGCCCTTGAGCCCTTTCCAGCCTCTTTTCTCCCCTTGGCGTTGGAGGAGGGGCAGGGAGAGAGTGCTTGTGCTGGAGTTCAGCTGCCCAGCTGAGGAAAACCACCATGGTTTGCTCTCTCTTGCCGCTGCTGCAACACGCTGGTAGCAGCCAGCAGCGTCTGTTCTTTGAGCCTCAGCAAGCCCACAGCATCTTCCTTGAAGGGATCCCTTTCCTTCACGCCTGCCAGGCGCCGCCTCCAGAGGCTGAGGGCTTGTGCCCCGTTTGCAAGCGCTTTCTCAGTGCCCCCTTCCCCAGAGAAGGATCCCAGCTGCTTGGCTTCCCTGCCCTCTGCTGCCAGGCTCCCGCAGCTGCTATCCCAGCAGCGCAGCAGCCAGCTGACAATGTGCCCGCCTGGAGGACAGCTGCAATCTTGTCCCATGGCTCGCAGCTCGCCCAGGGATGGGGATCACCTGCTTGCTGCTGCTTTTCTCTCTGCTCTCCTTTCCAACAGCCTCCTGTTCCCTGGGATGGCCCTACCTTGGGGTAGGCTGCCTTGCCTTCCTCTTGCTCCTTCCCCTTCTTGGGAGGACTTTCTGCCCTTCCGAAACGAGATGACTTCTGCATGCATTCCTTCCCCTTGTGTGTATTGGCGCCTGAGACAGCACCGGGGTAGTCCCCGGAGCCAGCTCTTAGGGCCTGTGCCAGGCTTGGAGGGGCTGCAGGGAACATGCCAGGGGCTCGAGGGGCTGCAGGGCGAGTGACAAGGCTTTGAGGGGCCTCAGGTCCCAGCGCAGTGGTTGAAGTCGATGCAGGGAACATCAGAGTTGTTGGAGGGGCTGCAGGTAAAATGCCAGGGGTTGAGGGGGCTGCAGGGTGCTGAGTCACAGCTTTGCATCAGGTCAAGACGCATTTTCCTAGAACCATCCATTTCCTCCTGAAGGGGCTGAATAGCATGGAACGGTCTTCAAAATGCACAGAGCAGACAACAGCAAACGTAGGGATGCTGCTACCAAGTAGGTAACTATTTTGTTGCTGTTGTTAACATTGTTTCACAACAACAGATGCAAACATGATAAGATTAAATAATAATCATTATAATTTTATAGTAATAAAACAATGCCATACTGTACAACACAGTCAATAAAGTGGATTGAATGCAATAAAAATAAAACCCATTTATCCCATCCCAATGAGTTCCTATCCCCATCATTACTTCCCATCCCACTGATCATTTCCTATCCCAACAACGTCCCAGTTCTGATCCCAAGGCTGAATTCCCAACTCCCACCCACCCATCCAGCCAGCCATGCACCCATTTTCTGCATTTTCAGGTCACAAGACTCTGATGAAGGCCACCTCAGCCTTTTCCCCGAAAAAAAAGCTGCTCTTTATTGTGAAAAACTTCACTTTTGCACAACACTGCAGACCCAGCCAAGATGGTCCTGCAAGACAAGGTGAAACAAACATACAAAACCCATATGGATGTAAATTGGTTCATCTAAACAAATTCCTACCACGAAATCCTGATCCTCAATCTCAGCACCGATGAAAAAAGAGGATACAGTTCCCTCCTCCAAGGTCCCTCTCTGCCCCTGCTCCCCGTGGGCTCCTCTCCATGGCTGCAGCTGCGGCCCGGGGCCTGCTCCTGCGGGGGCTCTCCACAGGCCGCAGCCTCCTCCAGGCCACAGCCACCTGCTCCACCGGGGGCTCCTCCACCCACAGGGGGGCAGCAGCGTGGAGATCTGCTCCATGGGGGACCCATGGGTGCAGGGGGACAGCCTGCTCCACCAGGGGCCTCTCCCTGCACAGCCCGCAGGGGAACTGCTGCTGTGAGCCTGGAGCACCTCCTGCCTCCTGCTGCACTCACCTTGGGGGCTGCAGGGCTGCTTCTCACTCCTTGCTCTTCCAGCTTCTGTTGTGCAGCAGTATTTCCCCCTGCTTACATCTGCTCTCCCAGAGGTGCAAACAACATCGCTTATTGGCTCAGCTCTGGCAAGCGCCGGGGCCCTTTTGGAGCTATCTGGAGCTGGCTGTTGTCTGGATTGTTCTCACAGACGCCATCCCTGCAGGCCCCTGCTACCAAACCCTTGCCACGTAAATCCGATCGAAGTGTATGCAGCAATTACAAAGCCGCTGTGCTTTGGGCTGTCACGATCCTTCTGCAAGTGCAGGGGAGGTGCAGGGTTGCTTTGCATTTCCAAAAGGAGGAAGAAAGCCTCCAACCCCACTGGACCTCAGCCACTTGCAGGATCCAAGCAACGCTCCCCACTTTCAGTTATCTCCCTCCCATGCACACAGTGGGAGCAAGGTTGAACAAGCACATTTTTGAAAATGTTTATCTTAATGAAGAATAAAAGAAGTCTACAACACCCAATCCCTCTGTGCACCCAAGGCAAAAATCGTGGACTATTCTGCCTCAACACTATTTTCAGACCCAATTTGTCAAGTCATCTAGCAGAGGATTTCTCTCTTGTTCACTCACTAGCTTAGTAGAGCACCAGTTTACATAGGTGCTGGAGCAGATTCCTCAACCATCTGAAGGGACTTGACCCCAGAAAAGTTCAAAACTGCAGATGACTCATGATTTTGTGGTGAAGCATCTATTAAATGAGAGCTGTTCCGCTTAGGGCACAGTGAGACAGTGTGAGAAGAACCCTGTATCTCACTGATTGAGGCTTTATAACTCTACAGAATTGTCAGTCAACAATAAATGGAAAGTGCAGGAGATATGTTCTTTCTTCCTCCTTTCCCTGCCATACATTAGCAGAGAGATTGTGGTGGGATATAGGTTCAGAGCCTCACAGAAGAAGGATTTGAACCCAGGCTCTCCACAGTCTGCACCACTGCCTTCCTGACGGCTTTTGACTATTTTAATTAATTTTATTATTTTATTTTATTTTATTTTATTTTATTTTATTTTATTTTATTTTATTTTATTTTATTTTATTTTATTTTATTTTATTTTATTTTATTTACTTTATTAGTATTATTCTTCTTATTTTTCTGGATGGTGTCTAAGTCTTGGGGGGGAAGAACCAACTGTGGGAGGAGGGAATGCTACTACTGTCTGTGACAGTGGTGATTTCTGGACAGTGTTAGCAACAGAGCTTCTGCAGAGAAGAGAAAATGACAGGCAGTGTCTCTTGGTATTCCATGTACTGAGTACTGAGTGCAGTTTTGGGCTCCACAGTGTAAGAAAAAGTATAAGAACAAACCAGTGCACTGTGATAAAGAGACTTTAATAGGGTACAAAAGGAATAAAAACAAACAAAATAAGAAATGAGAATATTGATAATTTATAATGTATCATAGAATCATAGAATCATAGAAGCATAGAATATCCTGAGTTGGAAGGGACCCTTAAGGATCATCAAGTCCAACTCTTGACACCGCACAGGTCTACCCAAAAGTTCAGACCATGTGACTAAGTGCACAGTCCAATCTCTTCTTAAATTCAGACAGGCTCGGTGCAGTGACCACTTCCCTGGGGAGCCCGTTCCAGTGTGCAACCACCCTCTCTGTGAAGAACCCCCTCCTTATGTCAAGCCTAAATTTCCCCTGCCTCAGCTTAACCCCGTTGCCGTGGGTCCTGTCGCTGGTGTTAATGGAGAAAAGGTCTCCTGCCTCTCGACACCCCCTTACGAGTATAAAATATGTAAATATTGTTTAATTAATAATATTAAATACTTATCATTTTATAATAATGAAACAATGCCATACTGTACAACACAGTCAATAAAGTGGATTTAATTAAATAAATTAAATTTTAATTAAAACCCAGGAAATTAAATAAAATTTTAAAATGTAAATTTAATACAAATAAAACCCATTTTTCCCATCCCAATGAGTTCCTATCCCCATCATCACTTCCCATCCCACTGATCATTTCCTATCCCAATAACCTCCCAGTTCTGATCCCAAGGCTGAATTCCCAACTCCCACCCACCCATCCATCCAGCCATGCACCCAATTTTCTGCCGTCCGTGCTGGCCATGCCCACATCCATGCCCGGTCTGGGCATGGGCAGTGGGAGCGGGCTGCATGAAATAACTGAACATGAAATCATGAAATAACATGAAATAATAAATAAGGTAACTTAATTGTTGCTGTTGTTAACATTGCTTCATGACAACAGATGCAAACATGGATCTTGAGTTGAGGGCAAAGGTGACCTTGGATCTGAAGCACACAGGCGTTCGCTAATGTCCCCCCATCTGGAGTGAATCCACAACGACTTGGAAGGAAAACTAAAGTCCAAACCAATGCACTGGGATAAAGAGAGTTTAATAGGGTAGAAAAGGAATAAAAACAAACAAAATTAGAAATGAGAATATTGATAATTTATAATGTATAAAATATGTAAATATTGTTTAATTAATAATATTAAATACTTATCATTTTCTAATAATGAAACAATGCCATACTGTACAACACAGTCAATAAAGTGGATTTAATGAAATAAATAATACAACCAGTACATTAAATAAAATTTGAAAATTTAAATTTAATAAAAATAAAACTCAGAAATTTAAATAAAATTTAAAAATGTAAATTTAATACAAATAAAACCCATTTTTCCCGTGCCAATGAGTTCCTATCCCCATCATCACTTCCCATCCCACTGATCATTTCCTATCCCAATAACCTCCCAGTTCTGATCCCAAGGCTGAATTCCCAACTCCCACCCACCCATCCATCCAGCCATGCACCCATTTTCTGAATTTTCTGCAGAAAATTTTCTGCAGGCAGAGGCCTTGCTGAGTGAGCACCTAAGGAGAGGAATGTAATCCAGAAGGCAGCAAAGAAGAGCAATGCCCCGAAAGAAGAGCTAAGTCTTGTCTCTCAGCCCTTTGGTGTCCCAAGCAGCAGTTGCCATGGGCAAGCTTTCCCAGCCCAGCTGCTGCCAGCATCCCCCCAGCTTGCCATTGCCACCTTCCTGGGTGAGGCGCGCGCGCATTTGCCATTGGCATTTGCCGTTGCCCATCCCTGAGAGTGGCAAGCAGTGCGTAGGTCCAGCACGAGAGAGGGGAGAGGGCAAGCGAGAGGGGCAAGGGCTGAGGAGCGTGGCTGAAGCTGGAGCAGGTGCCTGCAGAGGTCTCTGTGTCTGCCTGCGTGCTGAGCGGGCCTGGGTGCTGCGGGGGCCGTCGAGGAGAAGCCCGAGGTCGGTCACGGGTAGCCGTAAGAGTAGGCTCTGGCGTGGTCCTTCTGCCGCTGCTCGAAGAATTGCCCGGGGCCGATCCTCATGTGGTGGGCCGCCCGCTGCCGCTCCTCCTGGGCCAGCTTCTTGAGGCGCTCCCGCTCGGGACGCTGCTGCGGCGTGATGGGCACCGACGACTCCTGCTCCTCCAGCGGTGTGGGCGCTGCGTCGCCGCCCGCCCAGGGCCCCACGCAGGGCACGTAGTCCCCGCGGGGCTGCGCCGGACGCTGCAGCGTGCGCGGCTGCGTGGGCAGAGCCGTGGGCAGTCCCCTCCAGAGCGGGGGGCTCTGGAGGGGACTGCGAGGGGGACTGGGCAGGGCTCTCCTGAGGGCTGGGAGAAGTTGAGGCCTCTTGAGGGGAGCCAAGGGAGGCTGGGGCAGGGTTCTCTTGAGGGCAGGGATGAATTCCTGCTGGGGGGGCCTTTTGGGGAGAGGCTTGGGCATGGGTCTCCTGCGGGCAGGGTCGGGGGGGCTCTGGAGGGGACTCAGGCGAGGCTTGGGCAGGGCTCTCCTGAGGGCAGTGAGGAAGTCAGGGTCGGGGGGGCTCTGGACGGGAGCCTGGGGAGGCTGGGGCAGGGGTCTCTTGTGGGCAGGGAGGCAGTCAGGGTTGGGGCGCCTCTTGAGGGGAGCCAAGGGAGGCTGGGGCAGGGTTCTCCTGCGGGCAGGGATGAATTCCTGCTGGGGGGGCCTTTTGGGCAGGGCTCTCCTGAGCTGGGGCCGGGCTGCAGGCTTGAGGGGGGAGCTGAGTGGCGGCACAGCAGCTGCAGGGGGCTGCAGTGCCCGCCCAGCCTGCACCTTGTCGGGGTGCAGCCCAGGGCTTGAGGGGACCTCACCCAGCGCTCTGGTGGCTGCCAGTCCCTGTGTGCTGGGCTCCTCGATGTCCTCGCAGAGGTCGGGCAGCTGCGAGAGGAAGCGCTTGAGGACAGGACTGCTGGGGACAGCGGCGAAGGCGTCCTGGGGCTCCACGGCATCCAGGCAGCTGAGCAGCTCCTCCAAGCCGGAGCTGTCCAGGTCGGCCGGGAGCTGGTCCTGCAGGTGCTGCAGCTGCTGGCTGTCCCCTGCCAGCTGGGGAAAGGCCTCGGCGAAGGCATCGGGGCCCAGCTCCAGCAGCTCCAGGGGCTCCTCAGGCACCTCTGCAAGTGTCGCCGCTGAGGAAAAAGCAAGCCAATGCAATCCCCCAAGCATCCCCCGCTGCCAGCTTTGCCATGGCTCCTGGGTGTGGGGCGCCCAGCGGCCGGCTGTGCCAGCCCCAAACTCACCGTCGGGCGTCGCCGTCTGGGTGCTGGTGGTCGCTGGAGCCTGGGCAGGCTCGGGGGGAGTGGGGCCGGGCAGCGGGGGCCCCTGGTCCTCGCTGAGCCCCACGGCATGCAAGCAGGGCTCCGGCAGCTGCCCCCGGCTGCTGCTGAGGGTGCGGGGCGCGGGGAGCGCCTGCCCCCGCAGCGGAGGCCCCGGCATGAGGAGTGGTGGGGGGCCGGGGTAGGCAGGGGCCTGCAGCAGGCAGGTGCCTGCGGGGTGCAGGAGCTCCCCATGGAGCACGGCCCTGGGCCTCAAGCAGAGGGGAGCACCATCCTGGGGCACCAGCGTCCCCGTCCACATCAGCAGGGGCTGGGAGACACTGGGGGCACCCACAGGAGCGCTGTGGGGGAGCTGCCCCACAGCAGGGAGCTGCCCCACGGCGGCGGCGGGGAGCTGCCCAAGCTGCAGGTGGTGCCCCTGGGCTGGGAGGTGCCCCCCAGGTGGCAGCTGCACCCTGGCGGGGAGCTGCAGCAGCTGCCCCTGGACCCCCGGCACCACGTGCCAGACGGTGGCCTGGGGCAGTGCGGAGGGGAGGGTGGGTACCTGGGGGGGCTGCAAGGGCAGCGCCATCGCTCCGGGGAGGGAGGGAAGCAGCCAGGCAGCCACCGTTGGCGGCACGGCTGGGACGACGAAGGGGGAGTTTTGCGTCTGCGCAACCCGCAGAAGCCGTCTGGGGAAACCCTCTGTGGGAAAAAGGGCGCTGGGCTGAGCTCTGGGGCGCTGGGCTCGCCAGCAGGGCCGCAGCCCCGGGAGGAGCGGGAGCCGGCTGCTGGACCTGCCATGGTGGCTGGAGAGTGGGGCGGTTGCTTGGGGAACGCGGGCAACGGGGGTTCTGTCCCAACGGCTGACCAGCCCCTCGCCGACATCTTGGGGAGGACTGCAGGCTTTGGAGCCAAGCAGGCTGCCCAGCGCAAGACTTGGCCATCCCCAGCAGGCTTTCCCTCCCACGCAGCACTTGCCATGCCCAGGACGCTTCCACACCACCACTTGCCCGGCCCAAGGCTTGCCCAGCCCAGGACCAGCTTCTCGGCCTCAGCGGCAGTGCCCATCCTTGCCATTTCACCGCATGGCACATTCCCAGCAACCCAGATGAAATCTGCCCCATCAACACGAAGCGTTTCTTCAGCCAAAGAGACCTCGTCCCAAAGAATTCCCCTCTCTTGGAGGACTTCTCCAAGCACTTCCTTCCCCAGGGAATGGTACCCACCCCATTCAAGACTTCCCATCCCAAGGCTTTTGCTTCCCAGGGATTTCCTTCCTAGGGAACATTGCCCATTTCCTAGCCCAATGGCTTCCCACCCCAAGGAAGTCTTCCCATGCTGTAGCCCCGAAATGCCCCCAGAGGGCACCTGGCAGCTACTGGGAAGGAAATGAGCTCTGTCATGGTGAGCTAGCCGCTCAAGGCCCTGCTCTTTGGCCCAGGTGTCTGTGAGGCGGTGTTGGCAAGGAGTCCTGTTGTGAACATAAGAACATAACGTAACAGAAGAACATAAAATCACATCAGAGAGAAAAAAATATAGAATAACAGAACGCGACATAAGAACATCAAACAAAGACAACTCTCATGATGTGGTCTGATAGGATGGAGGAGAAAGCAGAAACCCAGCAATGCTGTCTTTCCTACTCCTCAAAACCAATTCCGTTGACAACTGGGAATGCTTCCAGCTGGAAAAAAATGCCAGAATGAAGTGGAGGACTCCTTGCCATCACTGTGTTTCTGGAGCACACCTCTACCTTTCTGTCCAACAGGGGGTTCTTCTTGGGAGATAATTGCCCAACATGAAAAAACACAACCAAAGCCAGAGGACCCATCTCCGCAACAAGACGATAAATAGAAAAGACATCTCTAGATGCAGACCCCAGAGCTCCAATTCACTATGTCCCACTAGTGGAAGTTATATTCTAGGCTTTGTTTTTAAGGCCACTGGCTGCCTCCTCCCTTATGCTGCCCATTCTCCCTGTTGTCCTGTCTTCTTTCTCCTGCATTGCTTCCTTTCCTTGGTGGACCTTGCTGAGCTCTTTGATGTTTTGTTGTATATATATGTATGAAGACATAAAACTGTTAGAGAGTGTCGAAAGAAGGGCAACAAACAAGAGGGTCTCTTTTAAGAGGGGGATTGAGGTTTGTGGCAAGGTTTTGGTAGCAATTTAGGGGCTGCACTGTGCTGGACACAGCAACAGACGCACCATAAGCCAAAGTCAGACAATAAGCCAAGGTGTGTTCACGTGTGGTTTACTGTGGTTTACGTGTGGTTTACGTATAGAAGAAAGTTTTTGCCTAGTGGTGAGTATACTGCAGATTTGCTGCATTGTTCTAAATTAAATAGCAAGATAAGTGATGGCCTCATAGGCTGGGAAAATATTTCTAGAGTATTAGCGCATTTTGAGCATCATTTTAACTGTTTATGCAAACATGAAGATTATTAAAATCAGTGTTTATTTATGTCTGTATGTAAACAGGTGATCATGTTGTATAGCATGCAGTAAATGGTTTGTGAATGCTGCTTGAAGAATGAAAAGAGTAAGTCAGCTCCACAAGGAATAAATGAATTTTGTTTATTTGTGCAATGCAGAGATTAGAATTAGACCAACAGCATGGAACCAAAGTCTTGCTGTGTGCCTTTTATCTGTAGGACAGTTCATGGAGGCTTCAGCAGCCCTATCTGTTTTCTAGCAGTCTGAAATGTCCTCTGTGGTGCTGCACCCAGTTGAAAGCCTGCACTGATTGTGATGAACTTTCCTAACAGGAGGCACGGGTCCTTCGTCGGACGCTGGCTGGGGATGTATGCTGCGATGCGGGCAGATGATGCTGGCCCAAGCACTGATCTGCAGACACTTAGGGAGAGGTGAGTGCTGGTCCTGAGGGAACTTCGGTATTGTCTGCAGACGCTTCTTCGTAAGTACTCCATTAAAAGCACAAACCCTGAATTTATTAGTGAGACTTTCTTTGATGCCCTGGTAACAGTTCCTAATGAATCAATTCATATTCAGCTGGGTGAAATCATCCCAGCCTGAAGCAGAGAAATAGGCATAGAAGGAGAACAAATGGGGAATCCTGTCGCCATTATTTTATAAACCTTTTAGTGTAACACCCAAGTTGAGGCCAAGGGAAAACCTGCCACCGTGGGACAGTGCTCTTACCCTTCTCTTCACTACTCACTTGTCAGCAGCACGAGGTCCAAACCCCCCTGGTGCAAGCTCTTAAGTGTGCATGTCACATCCCAGGATGCTGCCAGTGGAGTGTTTGGACTTTCTGTATGGATCTTATGTTGTTATTTAATGGGTGCTTAGAAATCCAACAAGGTCTAAACACAGCCTGTACTTTTAAATAATCTTGGAAGCTCAGAGATACTGGAATGGCTATCAACACGCAGCATGATCCGTCAGAATATGTTTGCAGTTGATGTTTTTGTTTTGTTTTATTTTCCCTGTTTTTACAATCTAGCCTATGATGATAAAGGGCAGCTTGATGATAAATAACAAGCTTGGAATTCTAGGAGCTCTACACAAAATGTAAATATTCGAGATGAATTGAAATGTCTTTTAACATCTCATTATAAAGCTTTCTGCTGTCTAGACATTTGATCAGTGTAATGAAAACGTCACCATTTTTTATTCTATATCAATTTTTCCTTTCAGACTGGCAATGGGAAAAACACAAAAAACAACCAGAAGAATATCACGGAATCCTACGATGCTTTCTCGACAGGAAGGCTTGCTGTTATTCAATCCACCAGATGGGTAAGAACAAACATAAACTTTCAGGTTTTTTCCACTGAAATTTCTACTGTGTTGAATCACTAATTTGCAGTATGTTAATTCATAATTTTAAAAAGTGGATGTGAAGACAATGTGTATGCTTATATAAAAATAAAAAGGTATGCAGATGGGCGCAAAGACTAGTAGTACAGAAACATTCCCTGAGACCTAAATAAAGCCATGTACTAGAATGTAGCTCTTGATAAACTCTGTAAGCCTTGGGTACCAGAGTCAGTAATGTTAGAATAGACAGTCTTGTAGCTTATTGCTGTAATTTGTAATAAAGGGCACTAACATTTGCTAACTTGTAATTCTCGTTATAGTTTAGAAGCCTTTTGTTTATTAAAGAAACTGGCACTCCCTAAGTTTTGAAAAGAGCATAGATTGAGAAAATAATTGTTATTGCTAAATACAGATTGCAGTTACTCTAGAATGTTTGACAGTCACGGTATTTACTGTATATTGTTCCCACATTCTTTATGGTCTCATTTTTCTTTGATTTTGTGTACGTGTGTCTTTTTTTCACTGTGAAAACAGCACAGGTGGGTGTTGGAGAGGGGAAGTCAATTGGAGAATGGTTTGGACCAAATACAGTTGCTCAAGTACTAAAGTAAGTGAGATCATACCAGTCTCATTCAGAACGTACTCCCCTGGGGCAGCCAAGAGAAGGCCCAGGCAGAGTTTTGAAGGCTGCATCTCCCCCTGTCCCACAGTCAGGAATGTACTTGCCATCTATTTACAAGTGCAGCATGGAATGTCATGCCACAGCTCGGTGTGCAGGTACTGAGTTGGGAATGGGTGACCTCTAAATTTTAATAAAGGAAGAGCCTGAGGAGAAGAAACTGCAGGAAAGTCTCCTGCTATGCCGTCTGCATGCCCTCACCAGTCACACCACAGATGTATATTCCTTTCTGCACAGTGGCACAGCTCTGGCAGGTCGAGAGTGCCACCGTGTAGGTCGGAGTGGTGGTGTGAAACATCAGAGAGAAGCCATCTCGGCTGAGGAGGGAACTGAGCTGCAATTCCTCCCTTTCTGAGCAGCAGTTCTGCCAGCAAGGCTACTGGATAAAGATGGGCAGCTCCTCATAGTCTGGGAGCCACACTGAAAGGAACTGAGGCTGCTCAGTTCTCCAGGGGTACGTGGAGGTGTCTTACCTCAGGCAGGGGCTAGGCTACAGGTCCTGCGAGCTCAGCAGCAAGTCTTTGACACCCTGGAACAGGCACATGATCTGAAGAGGGAGGGGAGCTGAAGCATGCCCTGGACTCCAGATCTTTCATGGCCAAGTTTTTCATGGTGAAACGCTCACCCCCATTTCTTTCTGGCTTATTTGAAACAGCTAATTCTGCCAGTGCAGCTTAAGAGTGTAGCTCCCTTCCGCAAAGGTTTGGATTTTGCAGAAGTGGACATAAAACTGTGTGCTGCTGTCTCCCACTGAAGTTTTGGTGCCCCAAACCCTTAGCTGATTTAGCTTTTAATGCCCCATTTCTGCTGTGCACGCAGGCTCAGGCAGAAGTAATTCCACTGAATTCAGTGGAATTTCTTAAGCAAAAAGTAATCTGCAAAACTGGCATAGGAATTTTTTTCTTTTCCAGATGAGAAAAGACACAACTGGGCAAGAACCCATTGCAGAGACTGTCGAGTGCAATAAAAAGTAATAAACTTGATGTAGTTGGACTGTTACTGTCACTGCACTTAGCAGTAAGACAAAACAGTTTGCACATGGTGCAGCGCATATGTTTTTCCTGGTACCACTCAGTACCTATTTTTCTAAAGATATTAAACATTTAATGTTTAAAGTTTTCTTTTTCTTACATGGAGACTTTAAAAAATGCAGAAAGGATGTTTTTTCTTAAGAAAAAAAAATAAATAAATCAAATGGTTCTGAGTGTAAAGCTACCCTTTTGATCCAACTAGTTTATATTAATTAGTACCTTAATGTTTTCTAGGAAGCTTGCTTTATTTGATGAATGGAATTCATTAGCAGTTTATGTATCTATGGGCAATACGGTGGTCATTGAAGACATCAGGAAGTGACACCTCATCAGTTTTCTGGTAACAGTTTCTGATTTGACTCCATTTGCCAGCATGTATCTAAACATGAACAAATACTTGGGGGGCCATGGGTTTGTCTTGCAAGGGTAAGAAGAGGGAAGAAGGACATACAAACTCAGTTGTGTTTTTTTGATCCCTGATGCCAACTTCGTGCTCACATCACTGGATGTGAAGAGCTCCTTGAAGAATTTCTACTGTCATCATTGCTGCCATTTCATTTCTCTGGCGTTTTATAGGCAAAGCTTGACACTATTAATAACATTAATAGGACATGTCACTGCAGTCTTAAATTGTCATCCCCCAATCATTGATCTAACGTCTCACTTGGACGTGCCAGCACATACTGTCTGCTAGAATTACTTCTACTAAATAGCTGTAATTGCCATGCCCGGCTCGTTTTGTCTTGGGTGCCCTATAAAGATCCCTGGCAAACTAGCTTAATTCACTACTGAGAGGAAGATCTGCTTTGTGTTCCTCTGTGCGTTGACTAATTTCTAGTTTTATTCCCGCAGAAAAAATGTGCTGGTGCCCTCCTCAGAGCAGCAGCGCGTCCCACAGCAGTGCACATTTGCACAGAAGTGCTCTTGGCCGAAGCAAGAAGGCAGGAGGACTCTGCACAGGCTGGAAAGCCCTCTTGCTTATTATACCTCTACGACTAGGGATAAATCACATAAATCCCGTATATATTGATGCATTTAAAGTAAGGTTTTCTTTCAGTTCATTGCTCGTTACTGTCAAATAAGTTTGGGTATGTGTGATGTCAGTAAAGAAATGAATTACAATTTCCTTTATTCCTTTTGAACTCCTAGGAATGCTTTAAGATGCCACAGTCTTTGGGAGCATTAGGAGGGAAACCAAATAATGCCTATTATTTCATAGGATTTTTAGGTAAGGAAAAAAGAAACTTATTCCAAATGTGCAGATGATCAAAAGAGAACATTTTTTGAAGGGGAAATAGTAAGGGGTCTAAGCGTGAACCTCTAGAAGTAAAGAAAGATGAGAATAGAATAAAATAAATGAAGAAGCATATCTAAAAGAGTTTAGAAACAGTATGAGATGATCCTTAATAGGAGCAGAAAGTTAACAGCAAAGCTAGGTGTAAAAATAAGTGATGACATCAACAAGAGCAGCATACTAAGAATAGCTGATAGCATTTGACAAGTGTATTGGTCAAATGTCACTTTTATTTTCTTGTATTTCAAAACTGTTTCTGATAGCAGTATCTTTTTCACCTTTTGCATACCTTCTGTTATTAAGTATTGCTCTAATTAATTTAAAATGCATTCCTTCAGATTTCACCCCACTTTGGGCCAAAATTTTGCAACCCTATTTTGTCCTTTTGTAAAACCTAACCTGTTTTAGTTAGGCTTTTTTGTTCCAATTTCTGAATGAATGCCTAATGGGATTACAGATTGCATCTGTGAACATCCTGTACCTTTTAATCTGCCAAATGTTAGTGTTTACAACACTTGAGATTTAAAAAAAAAAAAAAAAAAGTACTGGATCTCACATGGAAAAATAAAAGTATGTGACAAAGATAGAACATAACCAACCAAAAAATTACAGTAATAGGTCACAATAGGAAGTTATACTAAATACCCTGTGGGAAACGTTGTGTCTAAACCTTCCGATTCTCTTAAAGAATCCCTAGCTGGAAAGTCTAGATTATACTGACTGCGATGGCAATCTAATTTCTATTTTACAGTTCTGGACCAAGTGCTTATTAATGTCACTTGCTTATTTTTAACATACGGCTTTTACCCATCCAGGCAATGAGCTGATCTATCTGGACCCTCACACCACTCAAAGCTTTGTAGATTCAGAAGAAAATGGCACGGTTGACGATGAGAGTTTCCACTGCCAGGAAGCCCCACATAGAATGAAGATCATGAATTTGGACCCTTCAGTAGCTTTAGTAAGTGTCAGGAAATCTGGAATGCATGTACTTTATCTCAAAGTAATGTCTCTCTACATTGGTAAGGGCAGCAATGCATCTCCTTGAACAGAACCAAGATCACAAAGCTGTCTTCTGTGATCAACACATAGTAGTTTGTACATAACTACATGGAGAATCTTAGGGCAAGTGGGGAGCTGTCTGTACTGTAGGGAGCTCGCTTTGTTTTCTTTACTGAGCAGCTTTTACTTCTTTCAAGAGGCATTATAATGGTCAGAGCAAGGAACTGAAACAGGTTTACGTGTTTTATTCTATCACTACTTTAGGTTTGGTCACAAACATAAAGTTACTTAAAGACAAGTTACTTAAACTTACTTTATATCATAAGTTGAAAATGTTTAAGTGGAATTATTGTATTTCACCCCAAATTACAAATACAAATGTATTATTTGTAATTCACCCAAAATGTCATGGGGGTAGTGTGGTATTTGAAAAAGTTGGATCTGATCCCATGCCAGTATCCTGTGATTGGGTGATTGGCAGTTGTCACCAGTGGGATGTGTTTCTAAAGCTTTAAACAATCTGTAAAGATACCGGTATCTGTCATTCATTCACATACCTGTTTTTTAATACTGCTGCTTTTTAGAAAGTTTTTTTGTTTTGTTTTGTTTTGTTTTAATACTTAACTACGTAACTGTGCAAAATGTGGCATGATGCAACGAGACAGACAAAATCATAAGGAAGAGCAAATATTTTCAGTATAGATACCAGAATGGAAATGTTCCTTAGGTGGTCCATCATCTACAAGTTTTCAGCTTCTGCTGATACCTGGACTGTAGGAACTGGGTGGCGCTCCATGGAGGAGCACACAGGAGCTGCTGCTACTTTTTGCTTGACTATTTCGTTAGGGGTTTGCAGGGCCTTGTTCTCCCCGTGGGTTCTCTCCCTAGAGCTGCCACATATTTGGAGTCTTATATCTACTGATCGTACAGGGCATTACTGTATCAGAGGTCAAACCGCCTTACCTGCTGGTACCACATACCTACCATCTGCAAAGGTAAAACTCTGTGTGTTTGTTTTTTCCCCTAAGGGCTTCTTTTGCAAAGAAGAATGTGATTTTGATAACCGGTGTAGTCTTGTACAAAAGGTAAGAGTGGGAACTTAGCATCTTGATTTGTTCTTTATAAAGTCTGGTTTTTATTGTCTGTTTTTTGTAAAATTTTCCTTTGCATTTTCCTTTGTATCAATACTACTGAATTGCTAATTGGAAATTGTTCAGCACTTTACCAGCCACAAACCCTGCCAGTTGGAAAATGGGTGTAAACATCCACACTTGAAGGTGTTACTGGGTGACACTTGCTTTTAACTTCTAATTCTCACTAAATGACTAAGGTTTAACTGCCATATTGTAGTGATGTATCAATGATTTGCTTCCTGATCCTTTTTTATTGTTTGACATAATAGATTGCGTGTTCTAATTATGACTGTTAGTCCCTGCTATCTTAAAGATCTGATTCTGTAAGTGCTGCAGGTCTCTAGCTCCTGCTGATCTAGGGAGAACAGAAGGTGCTGGCTGCCACAGGAAACAGACTTGAGGATGTTTCTGCATGCAGCTGTTAAGCTAAGCACCAGACGTCTGAATGTAAAGTACCATCAACCTCTAAGGGCATTTATTTAAAAAAAAAAAATCATCTAAGGAAAACAGTTTGTAAATAACTGAAATACAAGACAGAAGGTAACTTCTCTTTGAAGAGGAATAGCGTTTGGCTTCAGGAACACCTTTTTTCCTGACCAAAACCTGTCCTTCAAAATCTGATGCGTTTTTTTTTTTTTTTCCCCTTTGGAGGAGCTGATAGATCTGTCTTTTGTGCTATTGATCAACAGAAAACTTGAGGAGAGTTCTATGCAAGCAACTTTCTTTTAAAAAGCAGAAAATATTGTACATTCCTAGTGTGCTTGCTACCTGTAAACAAAATTACAGGTTTGCAGATATCAAAGCTGATATCAAAAGATGATAAGACTGATAATTTGTAGTACAGTTCAAGAGATCTGTCTTCCAGATGTGTTTTAACTAGGGATGTATTACAGAGACCATGGTGCTTGGATTTCACAGTATGTCTGTATAAAGACTTTTTTTTCCTGATGGACATGCGTAATTAAAAAACACTTTCAATTAAGCAGACACGTTTTGTGTTTGAAGCGTCTCCCGAGCCAGCTTTTAAAATGAAAGCATTCTGTCCTCAGGAGATTCTAAAGCAGCAGAGTCTACGGATGTTTGAGCTGGTCCAGAAGCACCCGCCACACTGGCCTCCTTTCATACCTCCAACAAAACCAGAAGTGACAACCACAGGAGCAGGTAAGGCACCGATTAAAAGCCTAATTGTGCAATGTTATGTTCCTCGTTAGCAAATAAAAGAATAATCACAGGTAGAATAACTATCCTTTGTGAGTGTCAAGCAATATATAGCAGGCATGTATCCAAACAAGCCATACAATTGCTAGCACAGATTTTTTTTTTCACTCTTACAAAGTACTTTTCTGGAATGCGTCTTTCAAAGTTTTTTTTTTAAGTGAACAAAATCAGGCATGTCTTTAGAAGCATTTTTTTCTTTATCTTTTTTTACAGAACTCATTGAATCTACTGACAAGCTATTTGAATTGGAAGAAGAATTTGAAATCCTGAGTGTGTGAAGGAAACTGTGGTGACTCTTCTGAGTGTTGAATATGTTGGTAATATTATTGCATTGACTTAAACAGCCATGTTAGCCCCGAAGTGCCTGAAATTATGGATAACAGAGCACAGAAATCTAGTAGCATCCAAAACTCCAAGGGCAGTTTAACACACAAGCTTCCCCGGATGGAAAGGCAGTAAGAGATCTTGTGATAAGATGCTTAAAGGGAATCTCTTTTTAACGTACCTTACCTGGAGACAAACGGGCCTTTGAGATTAAGGCAAAAATACATGTATCACTGGGCACCATGTTTGGAGAAAGGGATAACCCAAATGGATATTTCTTGCTCTCATATAATAATGCAATAGTTTAGTTCTTCAAGCAAAACAGTCTTCAGTTCAGGAGGATGTTTACTTCTGTTCCCTCCTGTGGGCTGCGTCATAGGAAAAATACATTGTCTTGTTTAAAAGATCGACTGGATCAGGAGAAAATTGTTTCCTTGTTAAATATTTTAACATGTATTTGAGCAACCAGACTTTATTACAAAAATGTTTCTGTAAAAGGAGCTATGTCTAATGTATACATTTTGCAATAGCCTTCCTGTTTCTGGGAGACCTCAAGAGGAACAGGAGCCTCAAATAGTTGATACAGATCACAACCACTGTTATAGTTATGGTATATTTCACCTTGACCTTAAAATTCAAATGATTAAAACTTAGGTTATTTCTTTCCGAGTTAAAACGAGTCAAAGGTGGTTTAACTGTACCTTATTTATTTTAGAATAGATTTACACAAGTTTCTCTGTTACAGCACTTTATCTGTGCATCTAATAAATTTCTTAAGCTTTTCTTAGGTTGTATGCTGCTATGTTTGGTTAATTTGTGTGAACTAAATATAAACCAGGTTATCTTAAAACTTAATATAGAAGCGTACACAGATTACTGAATTGTTGCTTTTTGACTTCTTGCTTTTTGAAATCTGTTTTGGTAGAAGTGCCTTAACCCTACAGGTTTATCAGAACAGCCTGGGCAGTTTTATTTCTAAGGCAGAGAATCTCTCTCTAGCAGCCATAAGAAAAACAGTTCAGAATAAAGAAAGGCAAACATTTTTAATCCATGCTGAAGTTCCTTTTCACTACCAGACAGTCCCCCTTGTGGTCATGTTGTCATGCTAGTGTAATGAACATGAACTGCAGACGTTCATCTTCACCAATAAATGACAACATAGAGAAATACTGAATATCTCTCACTCTTATTTATAGATTTTCTTTTCTTTTTCAGTAGTTCAGCCCTAGTCAACTCGGAGGTGGGCAGCAGCAGCTTCTATGGAGCACCTATGCTGGAAAAAAAAAAAAAAAAAGTTGAGCCTTGAGGGAAAAGGAAGGTGGGAGAGCCAGATGGGGCAAGAGGAAGGGAGGTGGTTTGACCAGGACACCTTGAGGGTCTGGGAAGAGAAGAAATGGATGGGTGCTTAAGAAATGAGCAGCATCACAGCCTACATACGGAAGAATTGTGACGAGCAGTTTAGAAATGTGAGCGATTGGTGGTCTTGTGTTGATCGGCAGCTGTGCTCCATGGTTATAGCTGTAATTTCAGCAGGTTACTGTGTAAGCCGCATGTTGCCACTTCCTTGATCAAGGCACTGCTGTTCAGTTGCAGGGAAGAGGGGCAAGACTCAGGGAAGAAATGGAACGGAGAAAACTGTACACTGTGGATATGCACACGTAGCCATAAAATCAGTGCTGGACAGAAAGAGAGAAAGAGAGACAGACAGACAGACAGACAGAACGAAAGGAGGGAAGGAAGGAAGGAAGGAAGGAAGGAAGGAAGGAAGGAAGGAAGGAAGGAAGGAAGGAAGGAAGGAAGGGAGGGAGGGAGGGAGGGAGGGAGGGAGGGAGGGAGGGAGGGAGGAAGGTAAAGGGAGAAAGAAGGAATACCCCACACTCATAAAAGTGAGAAAGATCCAGGTGTAAAAGAACGTAAAAGAAAGACAACTGTCATGTTGTGGTCTGATAGTTTCTGGGAGAAAGCAGAAACCCAGCAATTCTGTCTTTCCTACTCCTCCAAACCAATTCCGTTGACAACTCTGAATGCTTCCAGCTAGAATAAAAAGGAAGCATGAAGTGGAGGGCTCCTTGCCATCACTGTATTTCTGGAGCAGATTTCTGGATAGTCCCCGCAGCCAGCTGTAGGGCCTGTGCCAGGCTTGGAGTGGCTGCAGGGAACATGCCAGGGGCTCGAGGTGCTGCAGGGAACATGCCAGGGGCTGGAGGGGCTGCAGGGCGAGTGACAAGGCTTTGAGGGGCCTCAGGTCCCAGCGCAGTGGTTGAAGTCTATGCAGGGAACATCAGAGTTGTTGGAGGGGCTGCAGGTAAAATGCCAGGGGTTGCGGGGGCTGCAGGGTGCTGAGTCACAGCTTTGCATCAGGTCAAGACGCATTTTCCTAGAACCATCCATTTCCTCCTGAAGGGGCTGAATAGCATGGAACAGTCTTCAAAATGCACAGAGCAGACCCCAGCAAAGGTAGGGATGCTGCTAGCAAGTAGGGAACTTTTTTGTTGCTGTTGTTAACATTGTTTCACGACAATAGATGCAAACATGTATCTTGAGTTGAGGGCAAAGGTGACCTTGGATCTGAAGCACACAGGCGTTCACTAATGTCCCCCCATCCGGAGTGAATCCACAACGACTCGGAAGGAAAACTAAAGTCCAAAGCAGTGCACTGGGATAAAGAGAGTTTAATAGGGTAGAAAAGGAATAAAAACAATATAATAAATATTAATATTTATAATTTATAATATAATAACGTATAAAATTGTTTAATTAATAAGAGTAAATAATAATCATCATAATTTTATAGTAAGAAAACAACGCCATACTGTACAACACAGTCAATAAAGTGGATTGAATGCAATAAAAATAAAACCCATTTATCCCATCCCAATGAGTTCCTATCCCCATCATCACTTCCCATCCCACTGATCATTTCCTATCCCAACAACGTCCCAGTTCTGATCCCAAGGCTGAATTCCCAACTCCCACCCACCCATCCAGCCAGCCATGCACCCATTTTCTGCATTTTCAGGTCACAAGACTCTGATGAAGGCCACCTCAGCCTTTTCCCCGAAAAAAAAGCTGCTCTTTATTGTGAAAAACTTCACTTTTGCACAACACTGCAGACCCAGCCAAGATGGTCCTGCACGACAAGGTGAAACAAACATACAAAACCCATATGGAGGTAAATTGGTTCATCTAAACAAATTCCTACCACGAAATCCTGATCCTCAATCTCAGCACCGATGAAAAAAGAGGATACAGTTCCCTCCTCCAAGGTCCCTCTCTGCCCCTGCTCCCCGTGGGCTCCTCTCCATGGCTGCAGCTGCGGCCCGGGGCCTGCTCCTGCGGGGGCTCTTTTTTGCACCTAAGTGCTGTTAACCATCCCAGGCATTTGTTGTTCACATGGTGAATAAGTGCTGTTTTGGATTTACAGAGATAATCTGTAGATTTGGTTCCAAAGGGGTTCAAATTCAGGCAAGGCAGTGAGAGCTTTGTGGGCTGCAGGAGAACCAAAATGCAGGAACTGTCAGGGCTCATCCTCACCCGTGACCAACTCTCATTTGGTCTTCTTTGGAGAGAAAGCCAAGCCAGCCAGATGGCTTCCACTACTTCAATGGGAGTGACATTGGGATTGATCTTTAAAATGAAATGAAGCAGAAGGCTATGGGTTCTCCAACCTTCAAGATATGCAGCACTTGGCTGGGAAGGTTTCTTCCGTTCCTATGGATTTGAAGAATTAGGGCTGAAAGAAGCAGCAGGACCCTAGGGCCATATTCTGTCATCTCTATGGAAACTCCTGACGGGAATTACCTCCCTACTGGTGTCAAACTGCAGGCAGGCAAACGGGTGTGGTCTCCTCTCTGTGCAACTCCCCAGTCCATGGTGTCTCTTTGCATGTGTGAAATTGCATGTGTATAGGGGGTGTGGTGGCAGAAGAGTGAAAGCCTCTTCTGATGGCTCCTAAAGCTGTGAGTCTGACCCTTCTGTGACTGTGCTGAAAGCGATCCTGGGGATAGAAGGGAGAGTGATCCAGCTGCACATCATGAGACGGGGAAGAGACAGAGGCTCTGGCGTGCACTGCTGACTGGTTTGCCTCGGTGGGGTTGGAGTGAGGAAGCTGTACCCTCCTCTGTTAGCACAAAGGAGAGGAGTTATTCCACGCTATTTTTCCTCCTCTGTGTATGAATGGACAGACTGCACAGTTGGTTAAGGCCGTAGCTACTGAAGACAAGAACTCGATTGTCTGCTGCTCTTCAGGCAGAAGGCAGAAGGAATCAAGAGACAGGACTGGCTCTGTCTGCATACTGCAGTAGACGCACTTTTTTGCATCTTCTGTGCGTGAAAAAGTATGTTTTAATTGATAAGAATCCCAAGGGCCTAGAAATACTGCAGTTTTAGGATAAATCTGGTATAAACTGAGTGTCCTGAGGATTTTGAGTACTCCATTTCCGTGGCCAGACCAACAGAAACTCCAGGGCAATAGGAAACACAACTTTCTCTCTCTTATCCTAAATTTCTCCACTTGTTATCTCCTGACCAGCAATTTACAGGAAAGTTACAGGAAAGTGAGGGAAAATATTTGAACTATTTATACACCAGTGCAGGTGGTGCCATGTTAACTTCACTCTTTTGCAAGATCTTCTTTGCTAACAGCAAGTTATGGCCCCTAGGGATGTTTTACCTTGAGGGAGGGAATGGGGGCACACCAAAACAAGTAGAACAAGCAAAATACTGTGGGGTGGAGCTGACAAAACAACAAACAAACAAACAAACAACAAAAAAACAACCACCACCACAGACCACCCACTAGTGCCGTGCTTTTCATACTGAAGTGAGGAAAGAGCAGAGCATCCTTGCAGGAACTTCATGCCTCAAAACCCTCCTTTGTCACTCTTCCTGCACTTGTGTAACAGTTGCTTGCAGGTCTGTTTCCTTTCTTATTTCAGGACTGGAAGATGGCTTCATGGACAAAACAGACTTGGCTTGGGGAAGAGTAATTGAATTTATTGCCAACTGATCACAAAGTAGGACAGTGAGAATTTAAAAACTTTAAAACCAACCAACCAACCAACCAACCAACCAACCAACCAAACAGAAAACCACCTCGCCACACTACCTCCATCCCAGGCTAAACCTCAGTCTTGATTCTTCTATCTATTTCCCACGGAGCAGTGGGGGGTGGTTGGAGGATGTTGGGGACTGGAGGTTGCAGGCTCTGCTGCTCCTTCATCGTATTTGGCAATTTTATTGATGGTAGCGCTCCCCACCCCTCCCATCCCCTCTTTTCCCTTCCCTCCACTCCCCTGCCCTCCCCTATGCTCCCTGTTCTTTCTGACCAACAGTATGATAGATTCGGGTGGGTGGTCAGCACGTGGGGCTACGGAGAGGACATGTACACAAAGATTTGGCTCCAGATCCAAAATGACATGTATTTGGCAATTTTATTTATGGTAGCACTCCCCTCCCCTCCCCTCCCCTCCCCTCCCCTCCCCTCCCCTCCCCTCCCCTCCCCTCCCCTCCCCTCCCCTCCCCTCCCCTCCCCTCCCCTCCCCTCCCCTCCCCTCCCCTCCCTTCTTTTGCCTCCTCTCCCCACTTTTGCCTCCCCTCCCCCCCATCCCCTTCCCTCCCCTCCCGTCTCCTCCCCTCCCCTACACCCCCTCCCCTATGCTCCCTGTCCCTATACTCTGCTACACTCCCCTCCCCTATACTACCCTACACACTCCTACACTCCCCTCCCCTATCCTACCCTAAACTCCCGTTCGCTACACTACCCTACATTACCCTATGCCCCCCTCCCCTACACTCTCCTACACTCCCCTCCCGTATCCTACCCTACACTCCCCTAAACTCCGATCCCCTAAACTACCCTATACTCTCCTATGCTCCCCTCCCCTCTAACACGCTACACTACCCTACCCTACCCTACCCTACCCTACCCTACCCTACCCTACCCTACCCTACCCTACCCTACCCTACCCTACCCTACCCTACCCTACCCTACCCTACCCTATCCTATCCCATCCCATCCCATCCCATCCCATCCCATCCCATCCCATCCCATCCTATCCTATCCTATCCTACCCTATCCTATCCTATCCTATCCTATCCTATCCTATCCTATCCTATCCTATCCTATCCTACCCTCCCCCTGCCCTCCCCTCCCCTCCCCTCCCCTCCCCTCCCCTCCCCTCCCCTCCCCTCCCCTCCCTTCCTTTTATTCCCTCCCCTTCCCTCCCCTCTTGTCTTCTTCTCTCCTCTCTTCTTTCTTTCGGGTAACTTCAAATCGCTTCAGTCGTTCTCATAGCTCCTGTCCCTGGCTGATTCACGGGAACCCATCAGCAGCAACCAGAAGCGCTCCAGCTGCTGTGTCACTGGTCGAGCAACAGTCTCCAACTGGGAATCGCTGACTTCGTTGTGTGGCTCAGACAGGTGCCTTGCAGTTCCACCGTGGCCTGGAGGTTTCCTCTTGCTGTGTCCCCACCTACAGCGCACTTCTGCTTAGAAGCAGCAGCAGGCTTTGCAAGATGTCCCACTCCTTCCATTTTCAGCGGTTTAGCTTGGCTAGCCGGGTGGTGTCTGTCAATAGAAGACAACAACGAGATTTGGGTTAGAAACAGCTAACTGAGTAGTTCCTTCGCACAAGGGCAAGGAGTATCTACCCCTTCCTACTGGAGGCTGCAGTGTCAGAGATAATGACGGGTCCTTCCGAGAGCTTTGAAATATCCCTTGGGGATGCTGAGTCCAGAGGACCAGAGCAAACCTGTCTAAAGTACACCGTGGAATCACTCGGAATGACTTCCTAGCAGAAGCATGTGTCTGATACGGCTTCAGTTGGTTGCAGTGTTCTTCTTCACCTCATACCTAAATTCAGATGAGAGATCTCAATGAAGATGGAAAGGTTGAGAAATAGAGAAATCACTGATGTGCTTTGAGAACTTCTAAGGACTGAGTACTGCATCAATCCCATGTTGTAACATTAAGGATTGGTTAGAAAAGCAAACGTTAAAAACAAGGAAAGGGGAAGAACAAGTAAGCTTTCTTAAAGTATCTATTCTATTTAAGGTATCTTTAAAGAAGTAAATAAGTACTGAAATATATATGCAGATAGAGAGAGAGAGAGAGAGAGAGAGAGAGAGAAAGAGATACAGAAACCTAAGAGTCTGCTGTGCAGGTTAGCTTCTTGCTCTCTTTTCTAAAAGTCACAGTGAATGCAGCATCTGTGTGCGTTACAAGCATTACCCTCAGTCCAGCACAGGTACACACGAGAGGTCAGCCTGCAGGTTGCGGAGGCAAAGCAACTGCTCTGGCTGGATGTGAAGAGCCAAGACAGAAGTTGCTGTCAGGGAAAAGATACACAGAGGGGATGAAAAAGACGGAGTGTGCTTCCGACCTTCACAACTTCTAAGCAAGCGGAGATGAGGTTGTGGAAGAAGCAAATAAGCTGTTGATCTAGAAGCAGCCTGAAGATTGTCCTTAAGCAGGGCCTTGCATTCTTCATTTTTACAGCATTGCTTGCCTTCAAGTGCACGACGATGATTTTATGAACTTTCTACCACTACAGAAATGCACCGGATTCTTTCACAAAACTTACGGGTGGTACTTGGCAATATTGGTCAGCATTCTCTATTTCCTTCTTCATCTCAATTCTCTTTTGGCCTGTGAAGCTTTCCAGATCAGAGGAGAAGATCCACGGTAATACGGAGCTTTGGATACTGCAAAGGAAACGAAGAATCCTACTGACAACTCTTTTCAACCTCGCCTGCAAGCATCACAGAAAAGAACACCGAAAGAACACCGCTTTATCATGGGAAGCATAAATTGGAGCATAGGTGTCCTATAGCTGAAGCGAGGTGAAGCAGGTTCCACACAAGGTGAAGGAGCACACCCATAAGCATTTCCATAAAGCCGTGTTTTCAAACAAAGGGTTAAGATTTAGATTTTCTTACAAGTGAAGAATAATGAAGAAATAAAAGAAAAAGAAAATTACCAGGACATCCAGTTTTCCTCTAGCTTGCTTTGCTTCTTTCCGAATCTGAGTCTGGAGTGACAGTCAGGGAGCAGCGTTGTGCAGAAATGCCAAAGCCTCCCCAGCTGGTTGTACCTTCATCAGCAAGGGCTTTGATACTGCTGCCTCCTCAGCAACATCAGCCATTTCCGAGAAAAGCTGGTGTCCATCAGGTCAAATAGGAATGGGAAATCCCTCTTGCCACAACTTCACACTCACACCAGAGTTGGCAGGACAGGCCGATGGACAGAGAAGCGTCTGCAAGAGTGTTAGAAAACAGACTTTAGATTTCCGTCAACCCAGGAAGAATTACTTGCTCATCCCTTCAAAGTGAACTCTGAGTAGAAGGAGGGGATCCCAAGCTGCATTCCTGACATCTATGCTGCAAAGTCATCCAATGGGACATGTTACTGGACCAGCCTGTTACGAACAGAAACAGGACTTTGAGGTTATGCTGTTGGATTAGAATTAAGCTCAAAGAGTTAGTCCTTTGACGTGTTTTTGTTTGCAAGTGTTTTCACTGCTTCCTAGACAATGTCTCCAGGAAGCTAGCTGCTTGCTTCATTTGTTCTGTTCTGTTCTTTTTGATTCTGTTTTGTTTTGTTTTCTCAGCCAGGATTCTTAGAGAAATGAGATTAAAGTGATCATATTGTATGTCCACCCATCCCTCCCTCCCCTTCGCTTGTCCAGAGCTTTTACCTCATCCAGCAGCTTGAATGAACTCGGTCCTAGGCGCAGTTGTGTCCAAGCCATTCTGTTCCTAGACGTGTTGTGAGAACAGACAGCTAAGTAGTGGGGAGAGGACGTGCTGCTGTCTGCAGTGTGACCTCAGCGCTTACCAAACAGCAGGGAATACACAGAGAAGGGCCTTAGGAGAACTTCAAGCCCCAGATACGTTTTATGTGGAAACCATATTTCCCAAGATAACACTGCACACAACTGCATAATCAAAAGGGATTCATTTCTTGGTTCATTCAACTCCTAGGTTTTAGTTTTAAAACATGTCTGTCTTGGCTTAAAGCACTCTTCCAATCTCTATTTCCAGTTCCTAGGATTTCCTGAAATAGGGAATCCCACTTTTTCCTTTTACAATCTCCCAGTCTCTTCTTTTTTACCTCTCCCCAAGAAACTTAGCACTGCTCTCTTCATACTTGACAACTAGATATGGAGCTGTATCAGCCAGAAGGAAGTTTCCTTCACACTTGCTGCTTCTTACGGTATCTGGGCTCTTACCTTTACACTTACTCACCCTTCCTACATTAGCACAAAGAAAGCTGTTTGGGAGATCTGATGTCTTGTTTTCCAGAAACTGCCCTGAATCACCTTTACGAGAGCTGTCCCACGCTGCGAGCACAAGTCTTGCAGTCTGGCCAGATATTTGCCTTCTAAGTCAATAACCAAATCTGTTACAAAGGTAAGAACATGTAATGAATGGAAAGGAAATCCTTTTATTTTCATCAAGGTTCACTTTTTTTAGTTAAGTTAAGAACATGTAATTAATGGAAAGGAAATCCTTTTATCCTTTTATTTTGATCCAAATTCACTTTTTTTTTTTTTTTTTTTTTTTTTTTCTAGACCAAGAATGAATCGTGGAGAACCACCAAAACTCAGGTGAGAAATGAAATGACAAATGTTAAGGTCAGGAAGCTTGCCCACTGCCATTGCTACCCTGAAAGCAGATGGAGTGCATCTTCATACGCCACAGCCTGAGACACTAGTCGACAGGCCAGCCCGTGTGAGGAAGTCCATTGCTGCCTGAATTTTAACATGACAGGGGGACTCTTAAGCCTCTTGTTTATGCTTTAGTACTTGCGGTCTATGGGAGGACCACAGCACACTCTTCTCTGTCTCCCCTTATTTGTTGATCGTCTGTAGGAAGAAGAGAACGTGCAGAGGCCCTCACCCGTACATTGGGTCTGTTCTCACTCTGTGCAGCTCCATCATTGAGCAAAGTACCAACCTTGAGGCTTCTGTAAGGACTTGACACAAACTACAGAATACTACAATGAAGCATTCACAACAAAACCACATTTTTTTCCTCAGCCAAGCATCAAAACACTTACAGAAGGGCATGGTCCCTCTCTGTGCACCTCAAGGGGAGATCCACAAATCCTCACGTGGTTTCATCGCATCCAGCACCCTTCTCTGTGCCTCCCAGCTAAACGTGCACAGAGGCAGCTGTTGCCAAAGTGCTGTGGTGACACAATTCAGTTCTGTTTCTGAAGTCATCACCGCATGCGCCTCCCAGTGACGGCACAACACTCTCTGTTGCTAATGCGTCTGTCTCAGAAACAGCTAGGGAAGTACCACTATGCCCAAACTGACTTGAATTAGAGTAGTTCCCAAATTATTCCCTGCTCCCCTACATCTGTGGAAGGTGTGTGATCAATCTTTTCCTTGAGAAAGGACTACAGAGCAAAAGAGCTTGATTCTGAGACGTTGCCCGTCCTTGTAGAGCAGTTCACCTTTGATTTCCATGTCAGAAAAAAGAAGGTGAAATCAACAATTCCCTTCCTCTGAGCTGGGAATAGGAAAGAAGCCCAATTCTCCAGGAAGCCTTCAAAAGGAAACTCTGCATTTCTTTGTTAAACACCTTGTTTAATTTCTTGAAAGAAATCTTTCCCAGGACTTTGCAACTGCGGTGGTTCGAAGCGGGTGGGCAGCCGAGTTCCACCACGGCCGCTCTCTCACTCCCCCTCCTCAAAGGGAAAGGGGGAGAAAATACGATGCAAAGGGCTCCAGGGCTGAGATAAGGACAGGGCGATGGCTCAACAAGTATCGTGACAGGCAAAGCAGACTCAGCAGAGTGACCCTCAGGGTCCCTCCCTGCCCCTGCTCCCCGTGGGGTCCCTCCCATGGGATGCCGCCCTTCCCCAGCTGATCCCACACGGGCTGCCCACAGGCAGCAGCTCCTCAAGCACTGCTCCCACACGGCTCCATCCCACGGGCTCCATCCATCCATCCATCCCCCAGGAGCAAACTGCTCCAGCACGGGTCCCCCACGGCTGGGCGGCAGCTCCCCCCAGCCCCCCTGCTCCTGCGGGGGCTCCTCTCCATGGCTGCAGCTGCGGCCCGGGGCCTGCTCCTGCGGGGGCTCTCCACAGGCCGCAGCCTCCTCCAGGCCACAGCCACCTGCTCCACCGGGGGCTCCTCCAGCCACAGGGGGGCTGCAGCGTGGAGATCTGCTCCATGGGGGACCCATGGGTGCAGGGGGACAGCCTGCTCCACCAGGGGCCTCTCCCTGCACAGCCCGCAGGGGAACTGCTGCTGTGAGCCTGGAGCACCTCCTGCCTCCTGCTGCACTCACCTTGGGGGCTGCAGGGCTGCTTCTCACTCCTTGCTCTTCCAGCTTCTGTTGTGCAGCAGTATTTCCCCCTGCTTACATCTGCTCTCCCAGAGGTGCAAACAACATCGCTTATTGGCTCAGCTCTGGCAAGCGCCGGGGCCCTTTTGGAGCTATCTGGAGCTGGCTGTTGTCTGGATTGTTCTCACAGACGCCATCCCTGCAGGCCCCTGCTACCAAACCCTTGCCACGTAAATCCGATCGAAGTGTATGCAGCAATTACAAAGCCGCTGTGCTTTGGGCTGTCATGATCCTTCTGCAAGTGCAGGGGAGGTGCAGGGTTGCTTTGCATTTCCAAAAGGAGGAAGAAAGCCTCCAACCCCACTGGACCTCAGCCACTTGCAGGATCCAAGCAACGCTCCCCACTTTCAGTTATCTCCCTCCCATGCACACAGTGGGAGCAAGGTTGAACAAGCACATTTTTGAAAATGTTTATCTTAATGAAGAATAAAAGAAGTCTACAACACCCAATCCCTCTGTGCACCCAAGGCAAAAATCGTGGACTATTCTGCCTCAACACTATTTTCAGACCCAATTTGTCAAGTCATCTAGCAGAGGATTTCTCTCTTGTTCACTCACTAGCTTAGTAGAGCACCAGTTTACATAGGTGCTGGAGCAGATTCCTCAACCATCTGAAGGGACTTGATCCCAGAAAAGTTCAAAACTGCAGATGACTCATGATTTTGTGGTGAAGCATCTATTAAATGAGAGCTGTTCCGCTTAGGGCACAGTGAGACAGTGTGAGAAGAACCCTGTATCTCACTGATTGAGGCTTTATAACTCTACAGAATTGTCAGTCAACAATAAATGGAAAGTGCAGGAGATATGTTCTTTCTTCCTCCTTTCCCTGCCATACATTAGCAGAGAGATTGTGGTGGGATATAGGTTCAGAGCCTCACAGAAGAAGGATTTGAACCCAGGCTCTCCACAGTCTGCACCACTGCCTTCCTGATGGCTTTTGACTCTTTTATTTTATTTTATTTTATTTTATTTTATTTTATTTTATTTTATTTTATTTTATTTTATTTTATTTTATTTTATTTTATTTTATTTTATTTTATTAGTATTATTCTTCTTCTTTTTCTGGGTGGTGTCTAAGTCTTGGGGGGAAGAACAAACTGTGGGAGGAGGGAATGCTACTACTGTCTGTGACAGTGGTGATTTCTGGACAGTGTTAGCAACAGAGCTTCTGCAGAGAAGAGAAAATGCCAGGCAGTCTCTGTTGGTATTCCATGTACTGAGTACTGAGTGCAATTTTGGGCTCCACAGTATAAGAAAAAGACATAAACCTGTTAGAGAGTGTCGAAAGAAGGGCAACAAACAAGAGGGTCTCTTTTAACAGGGGGATTGAGGTTTGTGGCAAAGTTTTGGTAGCAATTTAGGGGCTGCACTGTGCTGGACACAGCAACAGACGCACCATAAGCCAAAGTCAGACAATAAGCCAAGGTGTGTTCACGTGTGGTTTACTGTGGTTTACGTGTGGTTTACGTATAGAAGAAAGTTTTTGCCTAGTGGTGAGTATACTGCAGATTTGCTGCATTGTTCTAAATTAAATAGCAAGATAAGTGATGGCCTCGTAGGCTGGGAAAATATTTCTAGAGTATTAGCGCATTTTGAGCATCATTTTAACTGTTTATGCAAACATGAAGATTATTAAAATCAGTGTTTATTTATGTCTGTATGTAAACAGGTGATCATGTTGTATAGCATGCAGTAAATGGTTTGTGAATGCTGCTTGAAGAATGAAAAGAGTAAGCCAGCTCCACAAGGAATAAATGAATTTTGTTTATTTGTGCAATGCAGAGATTAGAATTAGACCAACAGCATGGAACCAAAGTCTTGCTGTGTGCCTTTTATCTGTAGGACAGTTCATGGAGGCTTCAGCAGCCCTATCTGTTTTCTAGCAGTCTGAAATGTCCTCTGTGGTGCTGCACCCAGTTGAAAGCCTGCACTGATTGTGATGAACTTTCCTAACAGGAGGCACGGGTCCTTCGTCGGACGCTGGCTGGGGATGTATGCTGCGATGCGGGCAGATGATGCTGGCCCAAGCACTGATCTGCAGACACTTAGGGAGAGGTGAGTGCTGGTCCTGAGGGAACTTCGGTATTGTCTGCAGACGCTTCTTCGTAAGTACTCCATTAAAAGCACAAACCCTGAATTTATTAGTGAGACTTTCTTTGATGCCCTGGTAACAGTTCCTAATGAATCAATTCATATTCAGCTGGGTGAAATCATCCCAGCCTGAAGCAGAGAAATAGGCATAGAAGGAGAACAAATGGGGAATCCTGTCGCCATTCTTTTATAAACCTTTTAGTGTAACACCCAAGTTGAGGCCAAGGGAAAACCTGCCACCGTGGGACAGTGCTCTTACCCTTCTCTTCACTACTCACTTGTCAGCAGCACGAGGTCCAAACCCCCCTGGTGCAAGCTCTTAAGCATGCATGTCACATCCCAGGATGCTGCCAGTGGAGTGTTTGGACTTTCTGTATGGATCTTATGTTGTTATTTAATGGGTGCTTAGAAATCCAACAAGGTCTAAACACAGCCTGTACTTTTAAATAATCTTGGAAGCTCAGAGATACTGGAATGGCTATCAACACGCAGCATGATCCGTCAGAATATGTTTGCAGTTGATGTTTTTGTTTTGTTTTATTTTCCCTGTTTTGACAATCTAGCCTATGATGATAAAGGGCAGCTTGATGATAAATAACAAGCTTGGAATTCTAGGAGCTCTACACAAAATGTAAATATTCGAGATGAATTGAAATGTCTTTTAACATCTCATTATAAAGCTTTCTGCTGTCTAGACATTTGATCAGTGTAATGAAAACGTCACCATTTTTTATTCTCTATCAATTTTTCCTTTCAGATTGGCAATGGGAAAAACACAAAAAACAACCAGAAGAATATCACAGAATCCTACGATGCTTTCTCGACAGGAAGGCTTGCTGTTATTCAATCCACCAGATGGGTAAGAACAAACATAAACTTTCAGGTTTTTTCCACTGAAATTTCTACTGTGTTGAATCACTAATTTGCAGTATGTTAATTCATAATTTTAAAAAGTGGATGTGAAGACAATGTGTATGCTTATATAAAAATAAAAAGGTATGCAGATGGGCGCAAAGACTAGTAGTACAGAAACATTCCCTGAGACCTAAATAAAGCCATGTACTAGAATCTAGCTCTTGATAAACTCTGTAAGCCTTGGGTACCAGAGTCAGTAATGTTAGAATAGACAGTCTTGTAGCTTATTGCTGTAATTTGTAATAAAGGGCACTAACATTTGTTAACTTGTAATTCTCGTTATAGTTTAGAAGCCTTTTGTTTATTAAAGAAACTGGCACTCCCTAAGTTTTGAAAAGAGCATAGATTGAGAAAATAATTGTTATTGCTAAGTACAGATTGCAGTTACTCTAGAATGTTTGACAGTCACAGTATTTACTGTATATTGTTCCCACATTCTTTATGGTCTCATTTTTCTTTGATTTTGTGTACGTGTGTCTTTTTTTCACTGTGAAAACAGCACAGGTGGGTGTTGGAGAGGGGAAGTCAATTGGAGAATGGTTTGGACCAAATACAGTTGCTCAAGTACTAAAGTAAGTGAGATCATACCAGTCTCATTCAGAACGTACTCCCCTGGGGCAGCCAAGAGAAGGCCCAGGCAGAGTTTTGAAGGCTGCATCTCCCCCTGTCCCACAGTCAGGAATGTACTTGCCATCTATTTACAAGTGCAGCATGGAATGTCATGCCACAGCTCGGTGTGCAGGTACTGAGTTGGGAATGGGTGACCTCTAAATTTTAATAAAGGAAGAGCCTGAGGAGAAGAAACTGCAGGAAAGTCTCCTGCTATGCCGTCTGCATGCCCTCACCAGTCACACCACAGATGTATATTCCTTTCTGCACAGTGGCACAGCTCTGGCAGGTCGAGAGTGCCACCGTGTAGGTCGGAGTGGTGGTGTGAAACATCAGAGAGAAGCCATCTCGGCTGAGGAGGGAACTGAGCTGCAATTCCTCCCTTTCTGAGCAGCAGTTCTGCCAGCAAGGCTACTGGATAAAGATGGGCAGCTCCTCATAGTCTGGGAGCCACACTGAAAGGAACTGAGGCTGCTCAGTTCTCCAGGGGTACGTGGAGGTGTCTTACCTCAGGCAGGGGCTAGGCTACAGGTCCTGCGAGCTCAGCAGCAAGTCTTTGACACCCTGGAACAGGCACATGATCTGAAGAGGGAGGGGAGCTGAAGCATGCCCTGGACTCCAGATCTTTTATGGCCAAGTTTTTCATGGTGAAACGCTCACCCCCATTTCTTTCTGGCTTATTTGAAACAGCTAATTCTGCCAGTGCAGCTTAAGAGTGTAGCTCCCTTCCGCAAAGGTTTGGATTTTGCAGAAGTGGACATAAAACTGTGTGCTGCTGTCTCCCACTGAAGTTTTGGTGCCCCAAACCCTTAGCTGATTTAGCTTTTAATGCCCCATTTCTGCTGTGCACGCAGGCTCAGGCAGAAGTAATTCCACTGAATTCAGTGGAATTTCTTAAGCAAAAAGTAATCTGCAAAACTGGCATAGGAATTTTTTTCTTTTCCAGATGAGAAAAGACACAACTGGGCAAGAACCCATTGCAGAGACTGTCGAGTGCAATAAAAAGTAATAAACTTGATGTAGTTGGACTGTTACTGTCACTGCACTTAGCAGTAAGACAAAACAGTTTGCACATGGTGCAGCGCATATGTTTTTCCTGGTACCACTCAGTACCTATTTTTCTAAAGATATTAAACATTTAATGTTTAAAGTTTTCTTTTTCTTACATGGAGACTTTAAAAAATGCAGAAAGGATGTTTTTTCTTAAGAAAAAAAAATAAATAAATCAAATGGTTCTGAGTGTAAAGCTACCCTTTTGATCCAACTAGTTTATATTAATTAGTACCTTAATGTTTTCTAGGAAGCTTGCTTTATTTGATGAATGGAATTCATTAGCAGTTTATGTATCTATGGGCAATACGGTGGTCATTGAAGACATCAGGAAGTGACACCTCATCAGTTTTCTGGTAACAGTTTCTGATTTGACTCCATTTGCCAGCATGTATCTAAACATGAACAAATACTTGGGGGGCCATGGGTTTGTCTTGCAAGGGTAAGAAGAGGGAAGAAGGACATACAAACTCAGTTGTGTTTTTTTGATCCCTGATGCCAACTTCGTGCTCACATCACTGGATGTGAAGAGCTCCTTGAAGAATTTCTACTGTCATCATTGCTGCCATTTCATTTCTCTGGCGTTTTATAGGCAAAGCTTGACACTATTAATAACATTAATAGGACATGTCACTGCAGTCTTAAATTGTCATCCCCCAATCATTGATCTAACGTCTCACTTGGACGTGCCAGCACATACTGTCTGCTAGAATTACTTCTACTAAATAGCTGTAATTGCCATGCCCGGCTCGTTTTGTCTTGGGTGCCCTATAAAGATCCCTGGCAAACTAGCTTAATTCACTACTGAGAGGAAGATCTGCTTTGTGTTCCTCTGTGCGTTGACTGATTTCTAGTTTTATTCCCGCAGAAAAAATGTGCTGGTGCCCTCCTCAGAGCAGCAGCGCGTCCCACAGCAGTGCACATTTGCACAGAAGTGCTCTTGGCCGAAGCAAGAAGGCAGGAGGACTCTGCACAGGCTGGAAAGCCCTCTTGCTTATTATACCTCTACGACTAGGGATAAATCACATAAATCCCGTATATATTGATGCATTTAAAGTAAGGTTTTCTTTCAGTTCATTGCTCGTTACTGTCAAATAAGTTTGGGTATGTGTGATGTCAGTAAAGAAATGAATTACAATTTCCTTTATTCCTTTTGAACTCCTAGGAATGCTTTAAGATGCCACAGTCTTTGGGAGCATTAGGAGGGAAACCAAATAATGCCTATTATTTCATAGGATTTTTAGGTAAGGAAAAAAGAAACTTATTCCAAATGTGCAGATGATCAAAAGAGAACATTTTTTGAAGGGGAAATAGTAAGGGGTCTAAGCGTGAACCTCTAGAAGTAAAGAAAGATGAGAATAGAATAAAATAAATGAAGAAGCATATCTAAAAGAGTTTAGAAACAGTATGAGATGATCCTTAATAGGAGCAGAAAGTTAACAGCAAAGCTAGGTGTAAAAATAAGTGATGACATCAACAAGAGCAGCATACTAAGAATAGCTGATAGCATTTGACAAGTGTATTGGTCAAATGTCACTTTTATTTTCTTGTATTTCAAAACTGTTTCTGATAGCAGTATCTTTTTCACCTTTTGCATACCTTCTGTTATTAAGTATTGCTCTAATTAATTTAAAATGCATTCCTTCAGATTTCACCCCACTTTGGGCCAAAATTTTGCAACCCTATTTTGTCCTTTTGTAAAACCTAACCTGTTTTAGTTAGGCTTTTTTGTTCCAATTTCTGAATGAATGCCTAATGGGATTACAGATTGCATCTGTGAACATCCTGTACCTTTTAATCTGCCAAATGTTAGTGTTTACAACACTTGAGATTTAAAAAAAAAAAAAAAAAAGTACTGGATCTCACATGGAAAAATAAAAGTATGTGACAAAGATAGAACATAACCAACCAAAAAATTACAGTAATAGGTGACAATAGGAAGTTATACTAAATACCCTGTGGGAAACGCTGTGTCTAAACCTTCCGATTCTCTTAAAGAATCCCTAGCTGGAAAGTCTAGATTATACTGACTGCGATGGCAATCTAATTTCTATTTTACAGTTCTGGACCAAGTGCTTATTAATGTCACTTGCTTATTTTTAACATACGGCTTTTACCCATCCAGGCAATGAGCTGATCTATCTGGACCCTCACACCACTCAAAGCTTTGTAGATTCAGAAGAAAATGGCACGGTTGACGATGAGAGTTTCCACTGCCAGGAAGCCCCACATAGAATGAAGATCATGAATTTGGACCCTTCAGTAGCTTTAGTAAGTGTCAGGAAATCTGGAATGCATGTACTTTATCTCAAAGTAATGTCTCTCTACATTGGTAAGGGCAGCAATGCATCTCCTTGAACAGAACCAAGATCACAAAGCTGTCTTCTGTGATCAACACATAGTAGTTTGTACATAACTACATGGAGAATCTTAGGGCAAGTGGGGAGCTGTCTGTACTGTAGGGAGCTCGCTTTGTTTTCTTTACTGAGCAGCTTTTACTTCTTTCAAGAGGCATTATAATGGTCAGAGCAAGGAACTGAAACAGGTTTACGTGTTTTATTCTATCACTACTTTATGTTTGGTCACCTCTAGACAAGTTACTTAAACTTACTTTATATCATAAGTTGAAAATGTTTAAGTGGAATTATTGTATTTCACCCCAAATTACAAATACAAATGTATTATTTGTAATTCACCCAAAATGTCATGGGGGTACTGTGGTATTTGAAAAAATTGGATCTGATCCCATGCCAGTATCCTGTGATTGGGTGATTGGCAGTTGTCACCAGTGGGATGTGTTTCTAAAGCTTTAAACAATCTGTAAAGATACCGGTATCTGTCATTCATTCACATACCTGTTTTTTAATACTGCTGCTTTTTAGAAAGTTTTTTTGTTTTGTTTTGTTTTGTTTTAATACTTAACTACGTAACTGTGCAAAATGTGGCATGATGCAACGAGACAGACAAAATCATAATGAAGAGCAAATATTTTCAGTATAGATACCAGAATGGAAATGTTCCTTAGGTGGTCCATCATCTACAAGTTTTCAGCTTCTGCTGATACCTGGACTGTAGGAACTGGGTGGCGCTCCATGGAGGAGCACACAGGAGCTGCTGCTATTTTTTGCTTGACTATTTCGTTAGGGGTTTGCAGGGCCTTGTTCTCCCCGTGGGTTCTCTCCCTAGAGCTGCCACATATTTGGAGTCTTATATCTACTGATCGTACAGGGCATTACTGTATCAGAGGTCAAACCGCCTTACCTGCTGGTACCACATACCTACCATCTGCAAAGGTAAAACTCTGTGTGTTTGTTTTTTCCCCTAAGGGCTTCTTTTGCAAAGAAGAATGTGATTTTGATAACCGGTGTAGTCTTGTACAAAAGGTAAGAGTGGGAACTTAGCATCTCGATTTGTTCTTTATAAAGTCTGGTTTTTATTGTCTGTTTTTTGTAAAATTTTCCTTTGCATTTTCCTTTGTATACAAATTGTATGAGCCATGGAGAAGAATGCATTAAAGCATCAGGGTAAGGCAATACTACTGAATTGCTAATTGGAAATTGTTCAGCACTTTACCAGCCACAAACCCTGCCAGTTGGAAAATGGGTGTAAACATCCACACTTGAAGGTGTTACTGGGTGACACTTGCTTTTAACTTCTAATTCTCACTAAATGACTAAGGTTTAACTGCCATATTGTAGTGATGTATCAATGATTTGCTTCCTGATCCTTTTTTATTGTTTGACATAATAGATTGCGTGTTCTAATTATGACTGTTAGTCCCTGCTATCTTAAAGATCTGATTCTGTAAGTGCTGCAGGCCTCTAGCTCCTGCTGATCTAGGGAGAACAGAAGGTGCTGGCTGCCACAGGAAACAGACTTGAGGATGTTTCTGCATGCAGCTGTTAAGCTAAGCACCAGACGTCTGAATGTAAAGTACCATCAACCTCTAAGGGCATTTATTTAAAAAAAAAAAAAATCATCTAAGGAAAACAGTTTGTAAATAACTGAAATACAAGACAGAAGGTAACTTCTCTTTGAAGAGGAATAGCGTTTGGCTTCAGGAACACCTTTTTTCCTGACCAAAACCTGTCCTTCAAAATCTGATGCGTTTTTTTTTTTTTTTTCCCCTTTGGAGGAGCTGATAGATCTGTCTTTTGTGCTATTGATCAACAGAAAACTTGAGGAGAGTTCTATGCAAGCAACTTTCTTTTAAAAAGCAGAAAATATTGTACATTCCTAGTGTGCTTGCTACATGTAAACAAAATTACAGGTTTGCAGATATCAAAGCTGATATCAAAAGATGATAAGACTGATAATTTGTAGTACAGTTCAAGAGATCTGTCTTCCAGATGTGTTTTAACTAGGGATGTATTACAGAGACCATGGTGCTTGGATTTCACAGTATGTCTGTATAAAGACTTTTTTTTCCTGATGGACATGCGTAATTAAAAAACACTTTCAATTAAGCAGACACGTTTTGTGTTTGAAGCGTCCCCCGAGCCAGCTTTTAAAATGAAAGCATTCTGTCCTCAGGAGATTCTAAAGCAGCAGAGTCTACGGATGTTTGAGCTGGTCCAGAAGCACCCGCCACACTGGCCTCCTTTCATACCTCCAACAAAACCAGAAGTGACAACCACAGGAGCAGGTAAGGCACCGATTAAAAGCCTAATTGTGCAATGTTATGTTCCTCGTTAGCAAATAAAAGAATAATCACAGGTAGAATAACTATCCTTTGTGAGTGTCAAGCAATATATAGCAGGCATGTATCCAAACAAGCCATACAATTGCTAGCACAGATTTTTTTTTTCACTCTTACAAAGTACTTTTCTGGAATGCGTCTTTCAAAGTTTTTTTTTTAAGTGAACAAAATCAGGCATGTCTTTAGAAGCATTTTTTTCTTTATCTTTTTTTACAGAACTCATTGAATCTACTGACAAGCTATTTGAATTGGAAGAAGAATTTGAAATCCTGAGTGTGTGAAGGAAACTGTGGTGACTCTTCTGAGTGTTGAATATGTTGGTAATATTATTGCATTGACTTAAACAGCCATGTTAGCCCCGAAGTGCCTGAAATTATGGATAACAGAGCACAGAAATCTAGTAGCATCCAAAACTCCAAGGGCAGTTTAACACACAAGCTTCCCCGGATGGAAAGGCAGTAAGAGATCTTGTGATAAGATGCTTAAAGGGAATCTCTTTTTAACGTACCTTACCTGGAGACAAACGGGCCTTTGAGATTAAGGCAAAAATACATGTATCACTGGGCACCATGTTTGGAGAAAGGGATAACCCAAATGGATATTTCTTGCTCTCATATAATAATGCAATAGTTTAGTTCTTCAAGCAAAACAGTCTTCAGTTCAGGAGGATGTTTACTTCTGTTCCCTCCTGTGGGCTGCGTCATAGGAAAAATACATTGTCTTGTTTAAAAGATTGACTGGATCAGGAGAAAATTGTTTCCTTGTTAAATATTTTAACATGTATTTGAGCAACCAGACTTTATTACAAAAATGTTTCTGTAAAAGGAACTATGTCTAATGGACACATTTTGCAATAGCCTTCCTGTTTCTGGGAGACCTCAAGAGGAACAGGAGCCTCAAATAGTTGATACAGATCACAACCACTGTTATAGTTATGGTATATTTCACCTTGACCTTAAAATTCAAATGATTAAAACTTAGGTTATTTCTTTCCGAGTTAAAACGAGTCAAAGGTGGTTTAACTGTACCTTATTTATTTTAGAATAGATTTACACAAGTTTCTCTGTTACAGCACTTTATCTGTGCATCTAATAAATTTCTTAAGCTTTTCTTAGGTTGTATGCTGCTATGTTTGGTTAATTTGTGTGAACTAAATATAAACCAGGTGATCTTAAAACTTAATATAGAAGCGTACACAGATTACTGAATTGTTGCTTTTTGACTTCTTGCCTTTTGAAATCTGTTTTGGTAGAAGTGCCTTAACCCTACAGGTTTATCAGAACAGCCTGGGCAGTTTTATTTCTAAGGCAGAGAATCTCTCTCTAGCAGCCATAAGAAAAACAGTTCAGAATAAAGAAAGGCAAACATTTTTAATCCATGCTGAAGTTCCTTTTCACTATCAGACAGTCCCCCTTGTGGTCATGCATGTTGTCATGCTAGTGTAATGAACATGAACTGCAGACTTTCATCTTCACCAATAAATGACAACATAGAGAAATACTGAATATTGTCTCCTCTAACTTGCACCTCTCGATCAGGGCCACTGTTTTTTCAAACAAAAGAGTTAACGAGATCCTATTGCATCTTGTTTAATGTTTATTAACTACAGTTTGGAAACCACAAACGTAGAAAAAAAATATCATTTCCTTATTTTATTAAAACATATATAAAACATATATAAAACATATATAATTTATATATATAACACATATTGTCTTGTAAAGCCCACAATTCCCTACCAATGACAACAAAAAAATCATCTAATTGAGCATGCAGTTTTCATTAACCTGTTTGGTTTTTTTTTGTTTGTTTGTTTTTTTACAAATACCCAACAACACATACACATGTGTTGTGTTGTGGTTTTTTCCATCATTTCTCACTGAAGCAATACCCATCCCGTATCAGATCTGTGTCATTACTCTAATTTTTGTTCCTAATGTACTTGAAAAACTTCTTAACTCTATTGATTGCAACAGTGGACTTTTTTCCCTCCGATCTTAACTCCATTTATCAATTACTTATTCTCTTAAAATCCTGCTTTTAAGAGATGGTTGGGTATTCACCATCTCTCACTCTTATTTATAGATTTTCTTTTCTTTTTCAGTAGTTCAGCCCTGGTCAACTCGGAGGTGGGCAGCAGCAGCTTCTATGGAGCACCTATGCTGAAAAAAAAAAAAAAAAAAGTTGAGCCTTGAGGGAAAAGGAAGGTGGGAGAGCCAGATGGGGCAAGAGGAAGGGAGGTGGTTTGACCAGGACACCTTGAGGGTCTGGGAAGAGAAGAAATGGATGGGTGCTTAAGAAATGAGCAGCATCACAGCCTACATACGGAAGAATTGTGACGAGCAGTTTAGAAATGTGAGCGATTGGTGGTCTTGTGTTGATCGGCAGCTGTGCTCCATGGTTATAGCTGTAATTTCAGCAGGTTACTGTGTAAGCCGCATGTTGCCACTTCCTTGATCAAGGCAATGCTGTTCAGTTGCAGGGAAGAGGGGCAAGACTCAGGGAAGAAACGGAACGGAGAAAACTCTACACTGTGGATATGCACACGTAGCCATAAAATCAGTGCTGGACAGAAAGAGAGAAAGAGAGACAGACAGAACGAAAGGAGGGAAGGAAGGAAGGAAGGAAGGAAGGAAGGAAGGAAGGAAGGAAGGAAGGAAGGAAGGAAGGAAGGAAGGAAGGAAGGAAGGAAGGAAGGGAGGGAGGGAGGGAGGGAGGGAGGGAGGGAGGGAGGGAGGGAGGGAGGGAGGGAGGGAGGGAGGGAGGGAGGGAGGGAGGGAGGGAGGGAGGGAGGGAGGGAGGGAGGGGGGGAGGGAGGGAGGGAGGGAGGGAGGGAGGGAGGGAGGAAGGAAGGAAGGAAGGAAGGAAGGAAGGAAGGAAGGAAGGAAGGAAGGAAGGAAGGAAGGAAGGAAGGAAGGAAGGAAGGAAGGAAGGAAGGAAGGAAGGAAGGTAAAGGGAGGGAGGGAGGAAGGTAAAGGGAGAAAGAAGGAATACCCCACACTCATAAAAGTGAGAAAGATCCAGGTGTAAAAGAACGTAAAAGAAAGACAACTGTCATGTTGTGGTCTGATAGTTTCTGGGAGAAAGCAGAAACCCAGCAATTCTGTCTTTCCTACTCCTCCAAACCAATTCCGTTGACAACTCTGAATACTTCCAGCTAGAAAAAAAAGGAAGAATGAAGTGGAGGGCTCCTTGCCATCACTGTATTTCTGGAGCAGATTTCTGGATAGTCCCCGCAGCCAGCTGTAGGGCCTGTGCCAGGCTTGGAGTGGCTGCAGGGAACATGCCAGGGGCTCGAGGTGCTGCAGGGAACATGCCAGGGGCTGGAGGGGCTGCAGGGCGAGTGACACGGGTTTGAGGGGCCTCAGGTCCCAGCGCAGTGGTTGAAGTCGATGCAGGGAACATCAGAGTTGTTGGAGGGGCTGCAGGTAAAATGCCAGGGGTTGCGGGGGCTGCAGGGTGCTGAGTCACAGCTTTGCATCAGGTCAAGACGCATTTTCCTAGAACCATCCATTTCCTCCTGAAGGGGCTGAATAGCATGGAACGGTCTTCAAAATGCACAGAGCAGACCCCAGCAAACGTAGGGATGCTGCTAGCAAGTAGGGAACTTTTTTGTTGCTGTTGTTAACATTGTTTCACGACAATAGATGCAAACATGTATCTTGAGTTGAGGGCAAAGGTGACCTTGGATCTGAAGCACACAGGCATTCACTAATGTCCCCCCATCCGGAGTGAATCCACAACGACTCGGAAGGAAAACTAAAGTCCAAAGCAGTGCACTGGGATAAAGAGAGTTTAATAGGGTAGAAAAGGAATAAAAACAATATAATAAATATTAATATTTATAATTTATAATATAATAACATATAAAAATTGTTTAATTAATAAGAGTAAATAATAATCATCATAATTTTATAGTAAGAAAACAACGCCATACTGTACAACACAGTCAATAAAGTGGATTGAATGCAATAAAAATAAAACCCATTTATCCCATCCCAATGAGTTCCTATCCCCATCATCACTTCCCATCCCACTGATCATTTCCTATCCCAACAACGTCCCAGTTCTGATCCCAAGGCTGAATTCCCAACTCCCACCCACCCATCCAGCCAGCCATGCACCCATTTTCTGCATTTTCAGGTCACAAGACTCTGATGAAGGCCACCTCAGCCTTTTCCCCGAAAAAAAAGCTGCTCTTTATTGTGAAAAACTTCACTTTTGCACAACACTGCAGACCCAGCCAAGATGGTCCTGCAAGACAAGGTGAAACAAACATACAAAACCCATATGGAGGTAAATTGGTTCATCTAAACAAATTCCTACCACAAAATCCTGATCCTCAATCTCAGCACCGATGAAAAAAGAGGATACAGTTCCCTCCTCCAAGGTCCCTCTCTGCCCCTGCTCCCCGTGGGCTCCTCTCCATGGCTGCAGCTGCGGCCCGGGGCCTGCTCCTGCGGGGGCTCTTTTTTGCACCTAAGTGCTGTTAACCATCCCAGGCATTTGTTGTTCACATGGTGAATAAGTGCTGTTTTGGATTTACAGAGATAATCTGTAGATTTGGTTCCAAAGGGGTTCAAATTCAGGCAAGGCAGTGAGAGCTTTGTGGGCTGCAGGAGAACCAAAATGCAGGAACTGTCAGGGCTCATCCTCACCCGGGACCAACTCTCATTTGGTCTTCTTTGGAGAGAAAGCCAAGCCAGCCAGATGGCTTCCACTACTTCTATGGGAGTGACATTGGGATTGATCTTTAAAATGAAATGAAGCAGAAGGCTGTGGGTTCTCCAACCTTCAAGATATGCAGCACTTGGCTGGGAAGGTTTCTTCCGTTCCTATGGATTTGAAGAATTAGGGCTGAAAGAAGCAGCAGGACCCTAGGGCCATATTCTGTCATCTCTATGGAAACTCCTGACGGGAATTCCCTCCCTACTGGTGTCAAACTGCAGGCAGGCAAACGGGTGTGGTCTCCTCTCTGTGCAACTCCCCAATCCATGGTGTCTCTTTGCATGTGTGAAATTGCATGTGTATAGGGGGTGTGGTGGCAGAAGAGGGAAAGCCTCTTCTGATGGCTCCTAAAGCTGTGAGTCTGACCCTTCTGTGACTGTGCTGAAAGCGATCCTGGGGATAGAAGGGAGAGTGATCCAGCTGCACATCATGAGACGGGGAAGAGACAGAGGCTCTGGCGTGCACTGCTGACTGGTTTGCCTCGGTGGGGTTGGAGTGAGGAAGCTGTACCCTCCTCTGTTAGCACAAAGGAGAGGAGTTATTCCACGCTATTTTTCCTCCTCTGTGTATGAATGGACAGACTGCACAGTTGGTTAAGGCCGTAGCTACTGAAGACAAGAACTCGATTGTCTGCTGCTCTTCAGGCAGAAGGCAGAAGGAATCAAGAGACAGGACTGGCTCTGTCTGCATACTGCAGTAGACGCACTTTTTTGCATCTTCTGTGCGTGAAAAAGTATGTTTTAATTGATAAGAATCCCAAGGGCCTAGAAATACTGCAGTTTTAGGATAAATCTGGTATAAACTGAGTGTCCTGAGGATTTTGAGTACTCCATTTCCGTGGCCAGACCAACAGAAACTCCAGGGCAATAGGAAACACAACTTTCTCTCTCTTATCCTAAATTTCTCCACTTGTTATCTCCTGACCAGCAATTTACAGGAAAGTTACAGGAAAGTGAGGGAAAATATTTGAACTATTTATACACCAGTGCAGGTGGTGCCATGTTAACTTCACTCTTTTGCAAGATCTTCTTTGCTAACAGCAAGTTATGGCCCCTAGGGATGTTTTACCTTGAGGGAGGGAATGGGGGCACACCAAAACAAGTAGAACAAGCAAAATACTGTGGGGTGGAGCTGACAAAACAACAAACAAACAAACAAACAACAAAAAAACAACTACCACCACAGACCACCCACTAGTGCCGTGCTTTTCATACTGAAGTGAGGAAAGAGCAGAGCATCCTTGCAGGAACTTCATGCCTCAAAACCCTCCTTTGTCACTCTTCCTGCACTTGTGTAACAGTTGCTTGCAGGTCTGTTTCCTTTCTTATTTCAGGACTGGAAGATGGCTTCATGGACAAAACAGACTTGGCTTGGGGAAGAGTAATTGAATTTATTGCCAACTGATCACAAAGTAGGACAGTGAGAATTTAAAAACTTTAAAACCAACCAACCAACCAACCAACCAACCAACCAACCAAACAGAAAACCACCTCGCCACACTACCTCCATCCCAGGCTAAACCTCAGTCTTGATTCTTCTATCTATTTCCCACGGAGCAGTGGGGGGTGGTTGGAGGATGTTGGGGACTGGAGGTTGCAGGCTCTGCTGCTCCTTCATCGTATTTGGCAATTTTATTGATGGTAGCGCTCCCCACCCCTCCCATCCCCTCTTTTCCCTTCCCTCCACTCCCCTGCCCTCCCCTATGCTCCCTGTTCTTTCTGACCAACAGTATGATAGATTCGGGTGGGTGGTCAGCACGTGGGGCTACGGAGAGGACATGTACACAAAGATTTGGCTCCAGATCCAAAATGACATGTATTTGGCAATTTTATTTATGGTAGCACTCCCCTCCCCTCCCCTCCCCTCCCCTCCCCTACCCTCCCCTCCCCTACCCTCCCCTCCCCTCTTTTGCCTCCTCTCCCCACTTTTGCCTCCCCTCCCCCCCATCCCCTTCCCTCCCCTCCCGTCTCCTCCCCTCCCCTCCCCTTCCCTCCCCTACCCTCTTTTGCCTCCTCTCCCCACTTTTGCCTCCCCTCCCCCCCATCCCCTCCCCTCCCCTCCCGTCTCCTCCCCTCCCCTACACCCCCTCCCCTATGCTCCCTGTCCCTATGCTCTGCTACACTCCCCTCCCCTATACTACCCTACACACTCCTACACTCCCCTCCCCTATCCTACCCTAAACTCCCGTTCGCTACACTACCCTACATTACCCTATGCCCCCCTCCCCTACACTCTCCTACACTCCCCTCCCGTATCCTACCCTACACTCCCCTAAACTCCGATCCCCTACACTACCCTATACTCTCCTATGCTCCCCTCCCCTCTAACACGCTACACTACGCTATGCTACCCTACCCTACCCTACCCTACCCTACCCTACCCTACCCTACCCTACCCTACCCTACCCTACCCTACCCTACCCTACCCTACCCTACCCTACCCTACCCTACCCTACCCTACCCTACCCTACCCCACCCTATCCTATCCTATCCTATCCTATCCTATCCTATCCTATCCTATCCTATCCTATCCTATCCTATCCTATCCTATCCTATCCTATCCTATCCTACCCTATCCTATCCTACCCTCCCCCTGCCCTCCCCTCCCCTCCCCTCCCTTCCTTTTATTCCCTCCCCTTCCCTCCCCTCTTGTCTTCTTCTCTCCTCTCTTCTTTCTTTCGGGTAACTTCAAATCGCTTCAGTCGTTCTCATAGCTCCTGTCCCTGGCTGATTCACGGGAACCCATCAGCAGCAACCAGAAGCGCTCCAGCTGCTGTGTCACTGGTCGAGCAACAGTCTCCAACTGGGAATCGCTGACTTCGTTGTGTGGCTCAGACAGGTGCCTTGCAGTTCCACCGTGGCCTGGACGTTTCCTCTTGCTGTGTCCCCACCTACAGCGCACTTCTGCTTAGAAGCAGCAGCAGGCTTTGCAAGATGTCCCACTCCTTCCATTTTCAGTGGTTTAGCTTGGCTAGCCGGGTGGTGTCTGTCAATAGAAGACAACAACGAGATTTGGGTTAGAAACAGCTAACTGAGTAGTTCCTTCGCACAAGGGCAAGGAATATCTACCCCTTCCTACTGGAGGCTGCAGTGTCAGAGATAATGACGGGTCCTTCCGAGAGCTTTGAAATATCCCTTGGGGATGCTGAGTCCAGAGGACCAGAGCAAACCTGTCTAAAGTACACCGTGGAATCACTCGGAATGACTTCCTAGCAGAAGCATGTGTCTGATACGGCTTCAGCTGCTTGCAGTGTTCTTCTTCACCTCATACCTAAATTCAGATGAGAGATCTCAATGAAGATGGAAAGGTTGAGAAATAGAGAAATCACTGATGTGCTTTGAGAACTTCTAAGGACTGAGTACTGCATCAATCCCATGTTGTAACATTAAGGATTGGTTAGAAAAGCAAACGTTAAAAACAAGGAAAGGGGAAGAACAAGTAAGCTTTCTTAAAGTATCTATTCTATTTAAGGTATCTTTAAAGAAGTAAATAAGTACTGAAATATATATGCAGATAGAGAGAGAGAGAGAGAGAGAGAGAGAGAGAGAGAGAGAGAGAGAGACAGAAACCTAAGAGTCTGCTGTGCAGGTTAGCCTCTTGCTCTCTTTTCTAAAAGTCACAGTGAATGCAGCATCTGTGTGCGTTACAAGCATTACCCTCAGTCCAGCACAGGTACACACGAGAGGTCAGCCTGCAGGTTGCGGAGGCAAAGCAACTGCTCTGGCTGGATGTGAAGAGCCAAGACAGAAGTTGCTGTCAGGGAAAAGATACACAGAGGGGATGAAAAAGACGGAGTGTGCTTCCGACCTTCACAACTTCTAAGCAAGCGGAGATGAGGTTGTGGAAGAAGCAAATAAGCTGTTGATCTAGAAGCAGCCTGAAGATTGTCCTTAAGCAGGGCCTTGCATTCTTCATTTTTACAGCATTGCTTGCCTTCAAGTGCACGACGATGATTTTATGAACTTTCTACCACTACAGAAATGCACCGGATTCTTTCACAAAACTTACGGGTGGTACTTGGCAATATTGGTCAGCATTCTCTATTTCCTTCTTCATCTCAATTCTCTTTTGGCCTGTGAAGCTTTCCAGATCAGAGGAGAAGATCCACGGTAATACGGAGCTTTGGATACTGCAAAGGAAACGAAGAATCCTACTGACAACTCTTTTCAACCTCGCCTGCAAGCATCACAGAAAAGAACACCGAAAGAACACCGCTTTATCATGGGAAGCATAAATTGGAGCATAGGTGTCCTATAGCTGAAGCGAGGTGAAGCAGGTTCCACACAAGGTGAAGGAGCACACCCATAAGCATTTCCGTAAAGCCGTGTTTTCAAACAAAGGGTTAAGATTTAGATTTTCTTACAAGTGAAGAATAATGAAGAAATAAAAGAAAAAGAAAATTACCAGGACATCCAGTTTTCCTCTAGCTTGCTTTGCTTCTTTCCGAATCTGAGTCTGGAGTGACAGTCAGGGAGCAGCGTTGTGCAGAAATGCCAAAGCCTCCCCAGCTGGTTGTACCTTCATCAGCAAGGGCTTTGATACTGCTGCCTCCTCAGCAACATCAGCCATTTCCGAGGAAAGCTGGTGTCCATCAGGTCAAATAGGAATGGGAAATCCCTCTTGCCACAACTTCACACTCACACCAGAGTTGGCAGGACAGGCCGATGGACAGAGAAGCGTCTGCAAGAGTGTTAGAAAACAGACTTTAGATTTCCGTCAACCCAGGAAGAATTACTTGCTCATCCCTTCAAAGTGAACTCTGAGTAGAAGGAGGGGATCCCAAGCTGCATTCCTGACATCTATGCTGCAAAGTCATCCAATGGGACATGTTACTGGACCAGCCTGTTACGAACAGAAACAGGACTTTGAGGTTATGCTGTTGGATTAGAATTAAGCTCAAAGAGTTAGTCCTTTGACGTGTTTTTGTTTGCAAGTGTTTTCACTGCTTCCCAGACAATGTCTCCAGCAAGCTAGCTGCTTGCTTCATTTGTTCTGTTCTGTTCTGTTCTGTTCTTTTTGATTCTGTTTTGTTTTGTTTTCTCAGCCAGGATTCTTAGAGAAATGAGATTAAAGTGATCATATTGTATATCCACCCATCCCTCCCTCCCCTTCGCTTGTCCAGAGCTTTTACCTCGTCCAGCAGCTTGAATGAACTCGGTTCTAGGCGCAGGTGTCCAAGCCATTCTGTTCCTAGACGTGTTGTGAGAACAGACAGCTAAGTAGTGGGGAGAGGACGTGCTGCTGTCTGCAGTGTGACCTCAGCGCTTACCAAACAGTAGGGAATACACAGAGAAGGGCCTTAGGAGAACTTCAAGCCCCAGATACGTTTTATGTGGAAACCATATTTCCCAAGATAACACTGCACACAACTGCATAATCAAAAGGGATTCATTTCTTGGTTCATTCAACTCCTAGGTTTTAGTTTTAAAACATGTCTGTCTTGGCTTAAAGCACTCTTCCAATCTCTATTTCCAGTTCCTAGGATTTCCTGAAATAGGGAATCCCACTTTTTCCTTTTACAATCTCCCAGTCTCTTCTTTTTTACCTCTCCCCAAGAAACTTAGCACTGCTCTCTTCATACTTGACAACTAGATATGGAGCTGTATCAGCCAGAAGGAAGTTTCCTTCACACTTGCTGCTTCTTACGGTATCTGGGCTTTTACCTTTACACTTACTCACCCTTCCTACATTAGCACAAAGAAAGTGTTTTGGAGATCTGATGTCTTGTTTTCCAGAAACTGCCCTGAATCACCTTTACGAGAGCTGTCCCACGCTGCGAGCACAAGTCTTGCAGTCTGGCCAGATATTTGCCTTCTAAGTCAATAACCAAATCTGTTACAAAGGTAAGAACATGTAATGAATGGAAAGGAAATCCTTTTATTTTCATCAAGGTTCACTTTTTTTAGTTAAGTTAAGAACATGTAATTAATGGAAAGGAAATCCTTTTATCCTTTTATTTTGATCCAAATTCACTTTTTTTTTTTTTTTTTTTTTTTTTTTTTTCTAGACCAAGAATGAATCGTGGAGAACCACCAAAACTCAGGTGAGAAATGAAATGACAAATGTTAAGGTCAGGAAGCTTGCCCACTGCCATTGCTACCCTGAAAGCAGATGGAGTGCATCTTCATACGCCACAGCCTGAGACACTAGTCGACAGGCCAGCCCGTGTGAGGAAGTCCATTGCTGTCCTGAATTTTAACGTGACAGGGGGACTCTTAAGCCTCTTGTTTATGCTTTAGTACTTGCGGTCTATGGGAGGACCACAGCACACTCTTCTCTGTCTCCCCTTATTTGTTGATCGTCTGTAGGAAGAAGAGAACGTGCAGAGGCCCTCACCCGTACATTGGGTCTGTTCTCACTCTGTGCAGCTCCATCATTGAGCAAAGTACCAACCTTGAGGCTTCTGTAAGGACTTGACACAAACTACAGAATACTACAATGAAGCATTCACAACAAAACCACATTTTTTTCCGCAGCCAAGCATCAAAACACTTACAGAAGGGCATGGTCCCTCTCTGTGCACCTCAAGGGGAGATCCACAAATCCTCACGTGGTTTCATCGCATCCAGCACCCTTCTCTGTGCCTCCCAGCTAAACGTGCACAGAGGCAGCTGTTGCCAAAGTGCTGTGGTGACACAATTCAGTTCTGTTTCTGAAGTCATCACCGCAGGCGCCTCCCAGTGACGGCACAACACTCTCTGTTGCTAATGCGTCTGTCTCAGAAACAGCTAGGGAAGTACCACTATGCCCAAACTGACTTGAATTAGAGTAGTTCCCAAATTGTTCTCTGCTCCCCTACATCTGTGGAAGGTGTGTGATCAATCTTTTCCTTGAGAAAGGACTACAGAGCAAAAGAGCTTGATTCTGAGACGTTGCCCGTCCTTGTGGAGCAGTTCACCTTTGATTTCTGTTATAAGCTCCCTCTTAATTAATTTTCAGAGAGCATTGCATTAATAATAGAAAGGAATTTATTGAGTAAGCAACAGCAAGCAAAACAGCGCTGGGCGGCCGGGGAGTCTCGGCTCCGCCAACGGCGCGCACCTTACCCCCCCCCAGGGTCCCTTTTTATATCTTGGTGATTTCAGGATTACGCAGCACATCTTGGTGTATTCTGCGACTGCGCGCACTGTTGCTAGGGGGTCGTCTCTGTCCCTCTGGTGGTCGTGAAGATGAAGGCCGTAGTCTTCCTCGGCGTTGTGGTTCAACTTCTTTCTTTATTTGGTCATGTTGGCCCAGCGTGAGACAGGAAGGCAGGGTGTTGATACACTAGTTTAACAACTTATCAGAAAATGGTTACATGAACTTTGCAGCTGTGTTTTCTGAACAAAAGAGGCTACTGAGATGCAGAAGGAGGGAAGGGGAGAGGATTCTTTTTTTGTTACATTAAGCAATGGAATTTTCATAGTGTCTAGCTAAGCATTATACAGCTCCTTACTTCAGCAGGAAACCTTCGCAACACCTGCTCCTCAAATAAAACTCTTTGTTTTATAATACAAAGGACAATGAACAAACATCTATGGTGTATGTATTACAATCCCTCCTTTTTCTTTTAGTTACTCATTTTGTTCATTGAATCTCTGCAATGCTTGACTACTAAGAACTAATGTTTCCTCGATTTCTTCGTTAGTACTTACTGGCTCATATTTGGCACGTATAAGCATTAGATGTGCCGCTTCTAAACGACCTTTTACAATTGCAATCAGTTTATTAAAAATACATGGCCCGAAAGTTAGCGCTGCTATTAATAACAATAAAGGTCCTGCTATAGTTGACAGTAAGGTAGTAAGCCAAGGTGAATAATTAAACCAAGATTCATACCAGTTCTGCCGGTCTTCATATTCCCGTTTTCTCTTCTCCAATCCTTCCCTGAGCTTGGCCATGGTATCCCTTACCACTCCAGTATGGTCAGCATACATGCAACATTCTTCTTTCAGGGTTACACACAACCCGCCCTGTTGTAGAAATACCAAATCTAATCCTCTACGATTTTGTAGCACTACCTCTGAGAGTGACCTGACAGATTTTTCCAGGGCTGAGATAGATTGTTCAATCCGGGTCAGGTCCTCATCCACAGCAATGCGTAAAGAGGTGAACTCTTGATTTTGCTTGACCAATGAAGCAACTCCAGTACTGACCCCTGCCCCTCCCAAGATTATTAAAGTGGCCAGAGTTAAAGCTGTGATCGGTTCCCTTTTTTCCAAATGATAATTTGCTGCCGTGTGCTGAGCATACATATAATCCTCAGAATGGTATAAAATCCTTGGTATAATTATTACCTGTACACAGAAATCATGAGACGCATTAAAGACTCTTAGCGATAGACAAGGAGTCACACCTACTGATGAGCAAACCCACCTGGCGTTGCTAGCCGGGATTAACCATTCAGCTGATTGTTTTCCATTCTCCGTGATATTACATAGGTGGCGCTTCCCCCCAGGAACCGTGCCCACACATCTACCACTCCCAGTGACTTGTGTTAGTGTTACCCCTATCTCTTTACCCCAGTTGCATTGTAGGGGGTTGCTCTCGTTTGTGCGGGTGAGCTCCCCAAGGTCCCCTATAGCATCATAATATGGGGGCCTTATACTAAAACATAACCAGCAATGCTCTGTCATATTTGGGTTTGTTTTGTTTAATAGTTGGTAGCTGGCATTCATGACCTCCCATATGTTACTCTCAGCTATGTTATCATTTTCAGCTACGTCTGAGCTCAAAAGGCTGCTGAAGGTTGGCACTGTAGCATTTTCTGCAGGCTGGATTCTCTGAACATTTCTTGATAATACCTCATTTGGTCCTACCGCCTGGGGCTTATCAGCAACCTCCTTCTTTATTAGTATGAGCCCTCCCCTGTCAAACCCGTTTTCGTAATATCTTACACCCCATGTTTTTCCCAGTAGCCAGGCCTGGTCGTTTGGATTAGTTACATTAAGATACAAAAAGTTACAATTCCTAAGCCTTTTACACCCATAGGGCCCATATTCCACTTGCAAAAATTTGTCTCGACCAGCCCCGGGAATCCAATCTGAAGCAATGGTCTCACATCCCCAATAAGCACAGAAGTAAGCATTTGGAAAATTGCAGTAGCTCCTTCCTGGGTTAGAACTTGGGCAAAAATAGTAACTTGATACATTCCTGCACGAACCATCAGTAGTTATTATTTCACATAGAGTAGTTTGGAAACTCGGTGCACCGGCTATAGTGACAGTTCCGAGGATGGTTTGATCTTCCCACCTTATTAAACTCCACTTGTAAGGCTGATGGGGGTGAGCAGATCCATGGTTTATCAGGCTGGTAATAATGACCCCAATGTATTGTAGGAGGTGATTAAAACCCATCTCTCAAGGTGCTTTGACCAGGCCTTGCCCAGCCTCTTTAGAGCTTCCCCACCATTTTACTCCTCTGCCTCGCTCGTCAGTTCGGTTGCAGCGAACTACGAGGTATCGATTCTTCTCGGCAGCAGCAGTATTCTTCAGGGGAATCTGAGGAATTGCCCGCACCTGTTTCAAAGAGATGATAAATAGGGTTTCCACCCACTCCCACAATACACAGCCAGCACACAATACTTATCGAGTCCGTTTCAGTGTCAGTTTCAGGTCCTCAGGTCCTGGTGCTATTTCCCACTTATCCTCGTAGACTGGTCCTTTCACACGGCTGGCATGAGTCCACCCCTTCTCCGCTGTCCGGACAGCCGTTTCTGTGGTAAGCAAAACAACATAGGGACCTTCCCATCGTGGTGTTAAAGACGTCTCTTTCCAAGTCTTAATTAAAACCTTGTCCCCGGGATGTATCTTGTGAATTGCTATGTCTAACGGAGGGCGTTGTGCTACCAAACCTTTCGCTCGGAGCTCCCTCTGTCGATTCGTGAGTTGTATTAAATAAGGTCTTAACTGGGCATCCTGTAACTGAGGGTGATCAAGTGGCAATTCCAAGTCATAGGGCATACCATATAACATTTCAAAAGGAGAGATTCCTACATCTGTCCTGGGCTGTGTCCGTATGTTTAACAGCGCAAGAGGTAAACATTTTACCCAAGAGGCTTTTGTTTCCAGCATTAGTTTAGTTAGTTGTTTTTTAATTTCACCATTCATTCGCTCTACCTTTCCAGAACTTTGGGGATGCCACGGAGTGTGGTATTCCCAATTTGTTCCTAGAGCTTTCATGGTCTCTCGAGACACTTTGGAGACAAAATGAGGGCCTCGGTCAGAGTCAATTGTTTCTACAATTCCATATCTAGGGATAATATTTTCAAGTAGTATTTTTACCACGGTTTGAGCTGTGGCCCTTGCCGTCGGAAAGGCTTCAACAAAATGTGTAAGATGATCTACAATCACTAACAGATATTTGTACCTTCCTGTTTTTGGAAGATCTGTAAAGTCCAATTGAATTTTAGCAAAAGGTCGGTGAGCCAATTCCCGACCTCCCGATACTTTTTTCCTCAAATGTTGGGCGTTTACCTTTCTGCAAGTTAAACAATCATTTACAATTCGTTTGGCTATATTATAAATTCCAATACACATATACTTTATTGCAAATTGATCCACCAATGCTTGAGTTCCCCAGTGGGTGTTTTCGTGAAATCTTTGTAATACCCTCAGAGCTGCGGATTTTGAAAGCATTTCGCGTCCATCAGGCAGCACCCATTTGCCTTTATCTGTTTCTTTTATCCCCATTTGATTCATTTTGCTCTTTTCTTGTAATGTGAAGCTAAACAGAGTATAAATTGGCCTATGATGGTAACAATGTGTATGTTTCTTCCCGTCACCCCATTCATAATCATCGCATGGAAATTTCATTAAATCATTCCCGCAGTCTGAGCAGTCTTCCCTTGTTTTTGTAATTCGCATGGTCATTAGTGCCGCTCTTTTAGCCTCCTGGTCTGCCAAATTATTCCCTCTGATCTGAGGGGTGAGGCCCCGCCGGTGTCCTTTAATGTGTACTACAGCAATTTCTTTAGGTTCTCTGATAGCCTGTAAGACTTGGGTAATCAGTTCTTGGTGTATTAATCCCTTTCCCTGTGAATTAATGAGCCCTCGCTCTTCCCATATTTTACCAAATGTATGTACTACCCCGTATGCATATTTTGAATCTGTATATATTGTACCACTTTTGCCCTTTAACAGTCTTAAGGCCCGCAGTACAGCATATAATTCGCAAGCCTGGGCAGACCAACTTGGACTTAAAGGTCCGGATTCAACTATTTCAAAAGTTTTCCCATTCACTAATGCGTACCCCGATTTCCGCTTCCCTTCCACTATTCGTGAAGAACCATCCACATATATCTGTTCCCCTATAAGTAACTCTTCTTCCTCCAAATCAGGTCTCAGTTTTGTTTGCTCTTCTATATTTTGGAGGCAATCATGTTCTAAGGGCTCACTTGGTTCCCCATAAAGAAACTGAGCAGGATTTTGCAGGGAAGTTGTTGTTAATGTTAGTTTTGGGGAGGAAATTAAAATTCCTTCATATTTTAGTAACCTAGCATCTGTGATCCATTTTTCTGCTTTTTGCTGTAGTACTCCCCGGATATTGTGTGGGGATATCACCTTGATTTCTCCTCCGAAGGTAATTTTCTGTGCTTCTTCTACTAATAAGGCAGCCGCTACTACTACCTGTAAACAACTTGGCCAGCCCCGACTAACTGGGTCCAGCAATTTGGATAGGTAAGCCACAGGTTTTTTACTCCCTGCCCATTCTTGGGCTAATACTCCATATGCAGTGCCCTCATTGCTGTTAACAAATAAGAAAAACGGTCTCCTCAGATCCGGAAGACTCAGCACTGGAGGGCGTGCTAATTCTTCTTTTAATTTTTCTAATTGTTTTTCATCCTCTTTGGTCCATTTTAGCAACCCATCCTTAGTCAATTTTTTATAAAGAAATTTAACTTTGCCGCTGTAATCTTCAATCCATTGTCTACAATAGCCAGTTAACCCTAATAATTGTCGTACCTGCCTCTTAGTTTGTGGGGTCGTTAAAGCCAATATCCCGCTGATTCTGTCTGGGTCTAATTTCTTAGTTCCCTCACTTAGTCGGTGGCCCAAGTATTTTACTTCTCGTTCTACAAACTGCAGTTTTGATTTCGAGACTTTCAGTCCCTGCAAGCTAAGAAAATTCAACAGCTGTATGCTGGCCTGCCTAACAGTGTCTTCGTCTTTCCCTGCTAATAACAAATCATCTACATATTGTACTAATGTTATTCCTGGTGGCTTGTCGTAGTTTTGTAAAATTTGCTCCAGGGCTTGTCCAAATAAATTAGGCGATTCAGTGAATCCTTGAGGAAGCACAGTCCACCGTAATTGCTGCTTTCGGTGGGTATCTGGGTCTTCCCATTCAAAGGCAAAATAATCCCTACTTCCTTCCTCCAGAGGACATGCCCAAAATGCATCCTTTAAATCCACTACACTATACCACTGATCATCTGGGTGCAATTGACCTAATAGGGTATGGGGATTTGCCACGACAGGAAATCTGGTCACGGTTCTCTTATTAATTTCTCTTAGATCATGTACCAACCTATAATTGCCATCTTTCTTTTTTACTGGTAATATTGGAGTATTAAACGGAGACATACAAGGTTCTAGCAACCCTTGTTGTAGTAGCCTTTGAATTTCAGGTTTTAACCCTTGCCTGTCTTCCTCAGACAGGGGGTATTGTTTAATTCTCGTTGGTACACCTGGGTTAGTTATAGTTACCTTGAAAGGTTTAATATTTAATTTTCCTACACTTTCTGGAGTGTACCAGACTTCAGGATTTATTCTTTGCTCGTCCTCCGCTCTCAGAGGACACAACCTAATTTTTAGCTCTTTATCTACTACCTCTAAACTTATGCCTAATTCTACTATTAAGTCTCTCCCTAACAAGTTATATTCTGCCTCAGGCACTAAGAGTAAGGATCCCACCCCTAATTTAGAGTCCGATTCAATTAACACCTCTTTGATAACAGGGACCCCAAAGGGTTCCCCTTTTGCTCCAATTACTTGAACCTTTTCTGTTGAGATTTTACATCCTAAAGGCAAATTTTGGACTGTAGATCTTTCAGCCCCTGTATCTATGAGGAACTCAATTTCCTCACGCTGGGGACCTACTTTTAACTTTATCAAGGGCTCAGTTTTCTTTCGGGTCCCCAGCAGATAGAGCCCCTGACACCCCTAGTCTTCCTTAAACATCTTCTCATCTTCCATTCTCAGTCGACACTGCTTCTTCTTATGACCTTTCTTATTGCAGTAAAAACAAGTCACATTCCTCAATCCTCCTGTCACTTTCCCTTCTCCCTCTAGTTTTTGGCGAACCACCCTTAAATCTTTTCTGTATTCGCCTCTTCTCTGCCCCTCCCGCATCACGGCCATCATTATTCGTGCTTGCTTCTTCTCCTTTTCATCCTCCCTCCTTACATACACTTTCTGTGCCTCCCTTAGCAATTCGTCTAGACCTCGGTCTTGCCAATCTTCTATTTTCTCTAATTTTTTCCTAATGTCTATCCAGGACTTTGCTACAAACTGAGTTTTTAGCAAAGCCTCTCCCACAGGGGTTCCTGGATCTAATCCCGAGTACAGTTGCAAACTTTTTCGTAATCTCTCCAACCATTCTGTCGGAGTTTCATCTTTCTTTTGCTGCTCATTAAAGGCCTTATTAATGTTTTGCCCTCTTGGGACTGATTCCCTAATTCCCTGGATGATAATGGTTCTAAGGTCCTGCATGTGGCCACGATGTATGGGGTCCTGATTATCCCAATTGGGTTTCTGTAATGGCCATTTAACATCTGCTGCAGGACCTTGCTGGTGTTGCTGATCCCAAATTCGCATTCCAGCTTTTCTAATCATTCCTCTCTCTTCCGATGTAAATAATATCCCTAAAATAGATTGCATTTCTTCCCAGGTGTAGATATTGGGCCCTAAGAACTGATCTACTCGTTCTGCCACCCCTAAGGGGTCCTCCAATAGGTTTCCCATTTCTTTCTTAAAGTCTCGGACATCTCCAGAGTTCATAGGGATGGCCACATATCCCATACCGGGTTGTGGTCCTCCCATTGCTATTTCCCTTAGTGGATACAATCCTTCTTTGTTTCTAAGCTGCTGTCTTCTAGCCTGACTCCTAGTTATTGGTCCCTGAACACTAGAGTCAGAGTCGCTGTCAGCATCTCCCTGGGGCTGCGGATTAAGAGGCCCGGGAGTCGGAGGGGCTGCAGGTGGGGTTGGTGAAACATAGGGAGGCGGTGAGGCCGGGATCTCTAATTCTTGGTTTTTCTTACGCCTCCCGTCCCCTCCTTTTTCTTTTAGAGGGTATAATTTGGTCTGAGTTTCTGAACTGATCCACAAATGTGCATACTCACTCTCTTCTAAACTAAAGGGTTCCTTTGAGTTCACATAAATATTTAAGGCCTGGCAAACCCAATCGTCAAAGGACCCAAATACAGGCCAGTAAAGGTGGTCTCGAATCTGTTTACCACCCCAAATTTCAATGCAATAATGTATCATTTTTACTTTACTTTTTCCCCGCCTAAAAGGGGAATCATCCCAATTTTTGATCATTAATCCTAAAGGACTGTCTGGAGGAATAGGGGGTAACCTAACATCTGTCGTTACCCCGCCCATGGGACCAGAAGGCTTACTCTTCTTCTGTCCCATCTTCTGGAGCGCCTTCACACACACACACACAAATCGCTTCCCCCTTTTCGTGGCCCAGTCCCTCGCGGGATGTGGGAACCGCACTACCGAGGGGTCCGCACTCGCTTCGTCCGCAATTGGACGTCTCACAACGCTACGCTCCAGGATACCCAACCCCAACCGAACGGATCACCGGCCTATACTTACTCACTCCTGAGTCTTCGTTCGGTCTTCGTGCACAAAGATTACTAGGGGTTGCCGGCTTTATTTGCTTGCTGCCGAATTTAGGGTTCGTTGGTGAAGGATTTGAATGAAAGTAGTCCTAGCGGAGGCCGCTGAAATCAGCGGGGCGCCCCCTCCGAAGGTCTTTCAATCAGATTGCCTTCATCCGAGTCACGGCACCAAATTTGTTATAAGCTCCCTCTTAATTAATTTTCAGAGAGCATTGCATTAATAATAGAAAGGAATTTATTGAGTAAGCAACAGCAAGCAAAACAGCGCTGGGCGGCCGGGGAGTCTCGGCTCCGCCAACGGCGCGCACCTTACCCCCCCCCAGGGTCCCTTTTTATATCTTGGTGATTTCAGGATTACGCAGCACATCTTGGTGTATTCTGCGACTGCGCGCACTGTTGCTAGGGGGTCGTCTCTGTCCCTCTGGTGGTCGTGAAGATGAAGGCCGTAGTCTTCCTCGGCGTTGTGGTTCAACTTCTTTCTTTATTTGGTCATGTTGGCCCAGCGTGAGACAGGAAGGCAGGGTGTTGATACACTAGTTTAACAACTTATCAGAAAATGGTTACATGAACTTTGCAGCTGTGTTTTCTGAACAAAAGAGGCTACTGAGATGCAGAAGGAGGGAAGGGGAGAGGATTCTTTTTTTGTTACATTAAGCAATGGAATTTTCATAGTGTCTAGCTAAGCATTATACAGCTCCTTACTTCAGCAGGAAACCTTCGCAACACCTGCTCCTCAAATAAAACTCTTTGTTTTATAATACAAAGGACAATGAACAAACATCTATGGTGTATGTATTACAATTTCCATGTAAGAAAAAAGAAGGTGAAATCAACAATTCCCTTCCTCTGAGCTGGGAATAGGAAAGAAGCCCAATTCTCCAGGAAGCCTTCAAAAGGAAACTCTGCATTTCTTTGTTAAACACCTTGTTTAATTTCTTGAAAGAAATCTTTCCCAGGACTTTGCAACTGCGGCGGTTCGAAGCGGGTGGGCAGCCGAGTTCCACCACGGCCGCTCTCTCACTCCCCCTCCTCAAAGGGAAAGGGGGAGAAAATACAATGCAAAGGGCTCCAGGGCTGAGATAAGGACAGGGCGATGGCTCAACAAGTATCGTGACGGGCAAAGCAGACTCAGCAGAGTGACCCTCAGGGTCCCTCCCTGCCCCTGCTCCCCGTGGGGTCCCTCCCATGGGATGCCGCCCTTCCCCAGCTGATCCCACACGGGCTGCCCACAGGCAACAGCTCCTCAAGCACTGCTCCCACACGGCTCCGTCCCACGGGCTCCATCCATCCATCCATCCCCCAGGAGCAAACTGCTCCAGCACGGGTCCCCCACGGCTGGGCGGCAGCTCCCCCCAGCCCCCCTGCTCCTGCGGGGGCTCCTCTCCATGGCTGCAGCTGCGGCCCGGGGCCTGCTCCTGCGGGGGCTCTCCACAGGCCGCAGCCTCCTCCAGGCCACAGCCACCTGCTCCACCGGGGGCTCCTCCACCCACAGGGGGGCAGCAGCGTGGAGATCTGCTCCATGTGGGACCCATGGGTGCAGGGGGACAGCCTGCTCCACCAGGGGCCTCTCCCTGCACAGCCCGCAGGGGAACTGCTGCTGTGAGCCTGGAGCACCTCCTGCCTCCTGCTGCACTCACCTTGGGGGCTGCAGGGCTGCTTCTCACTCCTTGCTCTTCCAGCTTCTGTTGTGCAGCAGTATTTCCCCCTGCTTACATCTGCTCTCCCAGAGGTGCAAACAACATCGCTTATTGGCTCAGCTCTGGCAAGCGCCGGGGCCCTTTTGGAGCTATCTGGAGCTGGCTGTTGTCTGGATTGTTCTCACAGACGCCATCCCTGCAGGCCCCTGCTACCAAACCCTTGCCACGTAAATCCGATCGAAGTGTATGCAGCAATTACAAAGCCGCTGTGCTTTGGGCTGTCACGATCCTTCTGCAAGTGCAGGGGAGGTGCAGGGTTGCTTTGCATTTCCAAAAGGAGGAAGAAAGCCTCCAACCCCACTGGACCTCAGCCACTTGCAGGATCCAAGCAACGCTCCCCACTTTCAGTTATCTCCCTCCCATGCACACAGTGGGAGCAAGGTTGAACAAGCACATTTTTGAAAATGTTTATCTTAATGAAGAATAAAAGAAGTCTACAACACCCAATCCCTCTGTGCACCCAAGGCAAAAATCGTGGACTATTCTGCCTCAACACTATTTTCAGACCCAATTTGTCAAGTCATCTAGCAGAGGATTTCTCTCTTGTTCACTCACTAGCTTAGTAGAGCACCAGTTTACATAGGTGCTGGAGCAGATTCCTCAACCATCTGAAGGGACTTGACCCCAGAAAAGTTCAAAACTGCAGATGACTCATGATTTTGTGGTGAAGCATCTATTAAATGAGAGCTGTTCCGCTTAGGGCACAGTGAGACAGTGTGAGAAGAACCCTGTATCTCACTGATTGAGGCTTTATAACTCTACAGAATTGTCAGTCAACAATAAATGGAAAGTGCAGGAGATATGTTCTTTCTTCCTCCTTTCCCTGCCATACATTAGCAGAGAGATTGTGGTGGGATATAGGTTCAGAGCCTCACAGAAGAAGGATTTGAACCCAGGCTCTCCACAGTCTGCACCACTGCCTTCCTGACGGCTTTTGACTATTTTAATTAATTTTATTATTTTATTTTATTTTATTTTATTTTATTTTATTTTATTTTATTTTATTTTATTTTATTTTATTTTATTTTATTTTATTTTATTTTATTTTATTTACTTTATTAGTATTATTCTTCTTATTTTTCTGGATGGTGTCTAAGTCTTGGGGGGGAAGAACCAACTGTGGGAGGAGGGAATGCTACTACTGTCTGTGACAGTGGTGATTTCTGGACAGTGTTAGCAACAGAGCTTCTGCAGAGAAGAGAAAATGACAGGCAGTGTCTCTTGGTATTCCATGTACTGAGTACTGAGTGCAGTTTTGGGCTCCACAGTGTAAGAAAAAGTATAAGAACAAACCAGTGCACTGTGATAAAGAGAGTTTAATAGGGTACAAAAGGAATAAAAACAAACAAAATAAGAAATGAGAATATTGATAATTTATAATGTATCATAGAATCATAGAATCATAGAAGCATAGAATATCCTGAGTTGGAAGGGACCCTTAAGGATCATCAAGTCCAACTCTTGATACCGCACAGGTCTACCCAAAAGTTCAGACCATGTGACTAAGTGCACAGTCCAATCTCTTCTTAAATTCAGACAGGCTCGGTGCAGTGACCACTTCCCTGGGGAGCCCGTTCCAGTGTGCAACCACCCTCTCTGTGAATAACCCCCTCCTTATGTCAAGCCTAAATTTCCCCTGCCTCAGCTTAACCCCGTTCCCGTGGGTCCTGTCGCTGGTGTTAATGGAGAAAAGGTCTCCTGCCTCTCGACACCCCCTTACGAGTATAAAATATATAAATATTGTTTAATTAATAATATTAAATACTTATCATTTTATAATAATGAAACAATGCCATACTGTACAACACAGTCAATAAAGTGGATTTAATTAAATAAATTAAATTTTAATTAAAACCCAGGAAATTAAATAAAATTTTAAAATGTAAATTTAATACAAATAAAACCCATTTTTCCCATCCCAATGAGTTCCTATCCCCATCATCACTTCCCATCCCACTGATCATTTCCTATCCCAATAACCTCCCAGTTCTGATCCCAAGGCTGAATTCCCAACTCCCACCCACCCATCCATCCAGCCATGCACCCAATTTTCTGCCGTCCGTGCTGGCCATGCCCACATCCATGCCCGGTCTGGGCATGGGCAGTGGGAGCGGGCTGCATGAAATAACTGAACATGAAATCATGAAATAACATGAAATAATAAATAAGGTAACTTAATTGTTGCTGTTGTTAACATTGCTTCATGACAACAGATGCAAACATGGATCTTGAGTTGAGGGCAAAGGTGACCTTGGATCTGAAGCACACAGGCGTTCGCTAATGTCCCCCCATCTGGAGTGAATCCACAACGACTTGGAAGGAAAACTAAAGTCCAAACCAATGCACTGGGATAAAGAGAGTTTAATAGGGTAGAAAAGGAATAAAAACAAACAAAATTAGAAATGAGAATATTGATAATTTATAATGTATAAAATATGTAAATATTGTTTAATTAATAATATTAAATACTTATCATTTTCTAATAATGAAACAATGCCATACTGTACAACACAGTCAATAAAGTGGATTTAATGAAATAAATAATACAACCAGTACATTAAATAAAATTTGAAAATTTAAATTTAATAAAAATAAAACTCAGAAATTTAAATAAAATTTAAAAATGTAAATTTAATACAAATAAAACCCATTTTTCCCGTGCCAATGAGTTCCTATCCCCATCATCACTTCCCATCCCACTGATCATTTCCTATCCCAATAACCTCCCAGTTCTGATCCCAAGGCTGAATTCCCAACTCCCACCCACCCATCCATCCAGCCATGCACCCATTTTCTGAATTTTCTGCAGAAAATTTTCTGCAGGCAGAGGCCTTGCTGAGTGAGCACCTAAGGAGAGGAATGTAATCCAGAAGGCAGCAAAGAAGAGCAATGCCCCGAAAGAAGAGCTAAGTCTTGTCTCTCAGCCCTTTGGTGTCCCAAGCAGCAGTTGCCATGGGCAAGCTTTCCCAGCCCAGCTGCTGCCAGCATCCCCCCAGCTTGCCATTGCCACCTTCCTGGGTGAGGCGCGCGCGCATTTGCCATTGGCATTTGCCGTTGCCCATCCCTGAGAGTGGCAAGCAGTGCGTAGGTCCAGCACGAGAGAGGGGAGAGGGCAAGCGAGAGGGGCAAGGGCTGAGGAGCGTGGCTGAAGCTGGAGCAGGTGCCTGCAGAGGTCTCTGTGCCTGCCTGCGTGCTGAGCGGGCCTGGGTGCTGCGGGGGCCGTCGAGGAGAAGCCCGAGGTCGGTCACGGGTAGCCGTAAGAGTAGGCTCTGGCGTGGTCCTTCTGCCGCTGCTCGAAGAATTGCCCGGGGCCGATCCTCATGTGGTGGGCCGCCCGCTGCCGCTCCTCCTGGGCCAGCTTCTTGAGGCGCTCCCGCTCGGGACGCTGCTGCGGCGTGATGGGCACCGACGACTCCTGCTCCTCCAGCGGTGTGGGCGCTGAGTCGCCGCCCGCCCAGGGCCCCACGCAGGGCACGTAGTCCCCGCGGGGCTGCGCCGGACGCTGCAGCGTGCGCGGCTGCGTGGGCAGAGCCGTGGGCAGTCCCCTCCAGAGCGGGGGGCTCTGGAGGGGACTGCGAGGGGGACTGGGCAGGGCTCTCCTGAGGGCTGGGAGAAGTTGAGGCCTCTTGAGGGGAGCCAAGGGAGGCTGGGGCAGGGTTCTCTTGAGGGCAGGGATGAATTCCTGCTGGGGGGGCCTTTTGGGGAGAGGCTTGGGCATGGGTCTCCTGCGGGCAGGGTCGGGGGGGCTCTGGAGGGGACTCAGGCGAGGCTTGGGCAGGGCTCTCCTGAGGGCAGTGAGGAAGTCAGGGTCGGGGGGGCTCTGGACGGGAGCCTGGGGAGGCTGGGGCAGGGGTCTCTTGTGGGCAGGGAGGCAGTCAGGGTTGGGGCGCCTCTTGAGGGGAGCCAAGGGAGGCTGGGGCAGGGTTCTCCTGCGGGCAGGGATGAATTCCTGCTGGGGGGGCCTTTTGGGCAGGGCTCTCCTGAGCTGGGGCCGGGCTGCAGGCTTGAGGGGGGAGCTGAGTGGCGGCACAGCAGCTGCAGGGGGCTGCAGTGCCCGCCCAGCCTGCACCTTGTCGGGGTGCAGCCCAGGGCTTGAGGGGACCTCACCCAGCGCTCTGGTGGCTGCCAGTCCCTGTGTGCTGGGCTCCTCGATGTCCTCGCAGAGGTCGGGCAGCTGCGAGAGGAAGCGCTTGAGGACAGGACTGCTGGGGACAGCGGCGAAGGCGTCCTGGGGCTCCACGGCATCCAGGCAGCTGAGCAGCTCCTCCAAGCCGGAGCTGTCCAGGTCGGCCGGGAGCTGGTCCTGCAGGTGCTGCAGCTGCTGGCTGTCCCCTGCCAGCTGGGGAAAGGCCTCGGCGAAGGCATCGGGGCCCAGCTCCAGCAGCTCCAGGGGCTCCTCAGGCACCTCTGCAAGTGTCGCCGCTGAGGAAAAAGCAAGCCAATGCAATCCCCCAAGCATCCCCCGCTGCCAGCTTTGCCATGGCTCCTGGGTGTGGGGCGCCCAGCGGCCGGCTGTGCCAGCCCCAAACTCACCGTCGGGCGTCGCCGTCTGGGTGCTGGTGGTCGCTGGAGCCTGGGCAGGCTCGGGGGGAGTGGGGCCGGGCAGCGGGGGCCCCTGGTCCTCGCTGAGCCCCACGGCATGCAAGCAGGGCTCCGGCAGCTGCCCCCGGCTGCTGCTGAGGGTGCGGGGCGCGGGGAGCGCCTGCCCCCGCAGCGGAGGCCCCGGCATGAGGAGTGGTGGGGGGCCGGGGTAGGCAGGGGCCTGCAGCAGGCAGGTGCCTGCGGGGTGCAGGAGCTCCCCATGGAGCACGGCCCTGGGCCTCAAGCAGAGGGGAGCACCATCCTGGGGCACCAGCGTCCCCGTCCACATCAGCAGGGGCTGGGAGACACTGGGGGCACCCACAGGAGCGCTGTGGGGGAGCTGCCCCACAGCAGGGAGCTGCCCCACGGCGGCGGCGGGGAGCTGCCCAAGCTGCAGGTGGTGCCCCTGGGCTGGGAGGTGCCCCCCAGGTGGCAGCTGCACCCTGGCGGGGAGCTGCAGCAGCTGCCCCTGGACCCCCGGCACCACGTGCCAGACGGTGGCCTGGGGCAGTGCGGAGGGGAGGGTGGGTACCTGGGGGGGCTGCAAGGGCAGCGCCATCGCTCCGGGGAGGGAGGGAAGCAGCCAGGCAGCCACCGTTGGCGGCACGGCTGGGACGACGAAGGGGGAGTTTTGCGTCTGCGCAACCCGCAGAAGCCGTCTGGGGAAACCCTCTCTGGGAAAAAGGGCGCTGGGCTGAGCTCTGGGGCGCTGGGCTCGCCAGCAGGGCCGCAGCCCCGGGAGGAGCGGGAGCCGGCTGCTGGACCTGCCATGGTGGCTGGAGAGTGGGGCGGTTGCTTGGGGAACGCGGGCAACGGGGGTTCTGTCCCAACGGCTGACCAGCCCCTCGCCGACATCTTGGGGAGGACTGCAGGCTTTGGAGCCAAGCAGGCTGCCCAGCGCAAGACTTGGCCATCCCCAGCAGGATTTCCCTCCCACGCAGCACTTGCCATGCCCAGGACGCTTCCACACCACCACTTGCCCGGCCCAAGGCTTGCCCAGCCCAGGACCAGCTTCTCGGCCTCAGCGGCAGTGCCCATCCTTGCCATTTCACCGCATGGCACATTCCCAGCAACCCAGACGAAATCTGCCCCATCAACACGAAGCGTTTCTTCAGCCAAAGAGACCTCGTCCCAAAGAATTCCCCTCTCTTGGAGGACTTCTCCAAGCACTTCCTTCCCCAGGGAATGGTACCCACCCCATTCAAGACTTCCCATCCCAAGGCTTTTGCTTCCCAGGGATTTCCTTCCTAGGGAACATTGCCCATTTCCTAGCCCAATGGCTTCCCACCCCAAGGAAGTCTTCCCATGCTGTAGCCCCGAAATGCCCCCAGAGGGCACCTGGCAGCTACTGGGAAGGAAATGAGCTCTGTCATGGTGAGCTAGCCGCTCAAGGCCCTGCTCTTTGGCCCAGGTGTCTGTGAGGCGGTGTTGGCAAGGAGTCCTGTTGTGAACATAAGAACATAACGTAACAGAAGAACATAAAATCACATCAGAGAGAAAAAAATATAGAATAACAGAACGCGACATAAGAACATCAAACAAAGACAACTCTCATGATGTGGTCTGATAGGATGGAGGAGAAAGCAGAAACCCAGCAATGCTGTCTTTCCTACTCCTCAAAACCAATTCCGTTGACAACTGGGAATGCTTCCAGCTGGAAAAAAATGCCAGAATGAAGTGGAGGACTCCTTGCCATCACTGTGTTTCTGGAGCACACCTCTACCTTTCTGTCCAACAGGGGGTTCTTCTTGGGAGATAATTGCCCAACATGAATAAACACAACCAAAGCCAGAGGACCCATCTCCGCAACAAGACGATAAATAGAAAAGACATCTCTAGATGCAGACCCCAGAGCTCCAATTCACTATGTCCCACTAGTGGAAGTTATATTCTAGGCTTTGTTTTTAAGGCCACTGGCTGCCTCCTCCCTTATGCTGCCCATTCTCCCTGTTGTCCTGTCTTCTTTCTCCTGCATTGCTTCCTTTCCTTGGTGGACCTTGCTGAGCTCTTTGATGTTTTGTTGTATATATATGTATGAAGACATAAAACTGTTAGAGAGTGTCGAAAGAAGGGCAACAAACAAGAGGGTCTCTTTTAAGAGGGGGATTGAGGTTTGTGGCAAGGTTTTGGTAGCAATTTAGGGGCTGCACTGTGCTGGACACAGCAACAGACGCACCATAAGCCAAAGTCAGACAATAAGCCAAGGTGTGTTCACGTGTGGTTTGCTGTGGTTTAACGTGGTTTACGTATAGAAGAAAGTTTTTGCCTATTGGTGAGTATACTGCAGATTTGCTGCATTGTTCTAAATTAAATAGCAAGATAAGTGATGGCATCGTAGGCTGGGAAAATATTTCTAGAGTATCAGCGCATTTTGAGCATCATTTTAACTGTTTATGCAAACATGAAGATTATTAAAATCAGTGTTTATTTATGTCTGTATGTAAACAGGTGATCATGTTGTATAGCATGCAGTAAATGGTTTGTGAATGCTGCTTGAAGAATGAAAAGAGTAAGTCAGCTCCACAAGGAATAAATGAATTTTGTTTATTTGTGCAATGCAGAGATTAGAATTAGACCAACAGCATGGAACCAAAGTCTTGCTGTGTGCCTTTTATCTGTAGGACAGTTCATGGAGGCTTCAGCAGCCCTATCTGTTTTCTAGCAGTCTGAAATGTCCTCTGTGGTGCTGCACCCAGTTGAAAGCCTGCACTGATTGTGATGAACTTTCCTAACAGGAGGCACGGGTCCTTCGTCGGACGCTGGCTGGGGATGTATGCTGCGATGCGGGCAGATGATGCTGGCCCAAGCACTGATCTGCAGACACTTAGGGAGAGGTGAGTGCTGGTCCTGAGGGAACTTCGGTATTGTCTGCAGACGCTTCTTCGTAAGTACTCCATTAAAAGCACAAACCCTGAATTTATTAGTGAGACTTTCTTTGATGCCCTGGTAACAGTTCCTAATGAATCAATTCATATTCAGCTGGGTGAAATCATCCCAGCCTGAAGCAGAGAAATAGGCATAGAAGGAGAACAAATGGGGAATCCTGTCGCCATTCTTTTATAAACCTTTTAGTGTAACACCCAAGTTGAGGCCAAGGGAAAACCTGCCACCGTGGGACAGTGCTCTTACCCTTCTCTTCACTACTCACTTGTCAGCAGCACGAGGTCCAAACCCCCCTGGTGCAAGCTCTTAAGCATGCATGTCACATCCCAGGATGCTGCCAGTGGAGTGTTTGGACTTTCTGTATGGATCTTATGTTGTTATTTAATGGGTGCTTAGAAATCCAACAAGGTCTAAACACAGCCTGTACTTTTAAATAATCTTGGAAGCTCAGAGATACTGGAATGGCTATCAACACGCAGCATGATCCGTCAGAATATGTTTGCAGTTGATGTTTTTGTTTTGTTTTATTTTCCCTGTTTTTACAATCTAGCCTATGATGATAAAGGGCAGCTTGATGATAAATAACAAGCTTGGAATTCTAGGAGCTCTACACAAAATGTAAATATTCGAGATGAATTGAAATGTCTTTTAACATCTCATTATAAAGCTTTCTGCTGTCTAGACATTTGATCAGTGTAATGAAAACGTCACCATTTTTTATTCTATATCAATTTTTCCTTTCAGACTGGCAATGGGAAAAACACAAAAAACAACCAGAAGAATATCACAGAATCCTACGATGCTTTCTCGACAGGAAGGCTTGCTGTTATTCAATCCACCAGATGGGTAAGAACAAACATAAACTTTCAGGTTTTTTCCACTGAAATTTCTGCTGTGTTGAATCACTAATTTGCAGTATGTTAATTCATAATTTTAAAAAGTGGATGTGAAGACAATGTGTATGCTTATACAAAAATAAAAAGGTATGCAGATGGGCGCAAAGACTAGTAGTACAGAAACATTCCCTGAGACCTAAATAAAGCCATGTACTAGAATGTAGCTCTTGATAAACTCTGTAAGCCTTGGGTACCAGAGTCAGTAATGTTAGAACAGACAGTCTTGTAGCTTATTGCTGTAATTTGTAATAAAGGGCACTAACATTTGTTAACTTGTAATTCTCGTTATAGTTTAGAAGCCTTTTGTTTATTAAAGAAACTGGCACTCCCTAAGTTTTGAAAAGAGCATAGATTGAGAAAATAATTGTTATTGCTAAGTACAGATTGCAGTTACTCTAGAATGTTTGACAGTCACAGTATTTACTGTATATTGTTCCCACATTCTTTATGGTCTCATTTTTCTTTGATTTTGTGTACGTGTGTCTTTTTTTCACTGTGAAAACAGCACAGGTGGGTGTTGGAGAGGGGAAGTCAATTGGAGAATGGTTTGGACCAAATACAGTTGCTCAAGTACTAAAGTAAGTGAGATCATACCAGTCTCATTCAGAACGTACTCCCCTGGGGCAGCCAAGACAAGGCCCAGGCAGAGTTTTGAAGGCTGCATCTCCCCCTGTCCCACAGTCAGGAATGTACTTGCCATCTATTTACAAGTGCAGCATGGAATGTCATGCCACAGCTCGGTGTGCAGGTACTGAGTTGGGAATGGGTGACCTCTAAATTTTAATAAAGGAAGAGCCTGAGGAGAAGAAACTGCAGGAAAGTCTCCTGCTATGCCGTCTGCATGCCCTCACCAGTCACACCACAGATGTATATTCCTTTCTGCACAGTGGCACAGCTCTGGCAGGTCGAGAGTGCCACCGTGTAGGTCGGAGTGGTGGTGTGAAACATCAGAGAGAAGCCATCTCGGCTGAGGAGGGAACTGAGCTGCAATTCCTCCCTTTCTGAGCAGCAGTTCTGCCAGCAAGGCTACTGGATAAAGATGGGCAGCTCCTCATAGTCTGGGAGCCACACTGAAAGGAACTGAGGCTGCTCAGTTCTCCAGGGGTACGTGGAGGTGTCTTACCTCAGGCAGGGGCTAGGCTACAGGTCCTGCGAGCTCAGCAGCAAGTCTTTGACACCCTGGAACAGGCACATGATCTGAAGAGGGAGGGGAGCTGAAGCATGCCCTGGACTCCAGATCTTTTATGGCCAAGTTTTTCATGGTGAAACGCTCACCCCCATTTCTTTCTGGCTTATTTGAAACAGCTAATTCTGCCAGTGCAGCTTAAGAGTGTAGCTCCCTTCCGCAAAGGTTTGGATTTTGCAGAAGTGGACATAAAACTGTGTGCTGCTGTCTCCCACTGAAGTTTTGGTGCCCCAAACCCTTAGCTGATTTAGCTTTTAATGCCCCATTTCTGCTGTGCACGCAGGCTCAGGCAGAAGTAATTCCACTGAATTCAGTGGAATTTCTTAAGCAAAAAGTAATCTGCAAAACTGGCATAGGAATTTTTTTCTTTTCCAGATGAGAAAAGACACAACTGGGCAAGAACCCATTGCAGAGACTGTCGAGTGCAATAAAAAGTAATAAACTTGATGTAGTTGGACTGTTACTGTCACTGCACTTAGCAGTAAGACAAAACAGTTTGCACATGGTGCAGCGCATATGTTTTTCCTGGTACCACTCAGTACCTATTTTTCTAAAGATATTAAACATTTAATGTTTAAAGTTTTCTTTTTCTTACATGGAGACTTTAAAAAATGCAGAAAGGATGTTTTTTCTTAAGAAAAAAAAATAAATAAATCAAATGGTTCTGAGTGTAAAGCTACCCTTTTGATCCAACTAGTTTATATTAATTAGTACCTTAATGTTTTCTAGGAAGCTTGCTTTATTTGATGAATGGAATTCATTAGCAGTTTATGTATCTATGGGCAATACGGTGGTCATTGAAGACATCAGGAAGTGACACCTCATCAGTTTTCTGGTAACAGTTTCTGATTTGACTCCATTTGCCAGCATGTATCTAAACATGAACAAATACTTGGGGGGCCATGGGTTTGTCTTGCAAGGGTAAGAAGAGGGAAGAAGGACATACAAACTCAGTTGTGTTTTTTTGATCCCTGATGCCAACTTCGTGCTCACATCACTGGATGTGAAGAGCTCCTTGAAGAATTTCTACTGTCATCATTGCTGCCATTTCATTTCTCTGGCGTTTTATAGGCAAAGCTTGACACTATTAATAACATTAATAGGACATGTCACTGCAGTCTTAAATTGTCATCCCCCAATCATTGATCTAACGTCTCACTTGGACGTGCCAGCACATACTGTCTGCTAGAATTACTTCTACTAAATAGCTGTAATTGCCATGCCCGGCTCGTTTTGTCTTGGGTGCCCTATAAAGATCCCTGGCAAACTAGCTTAATTCACTACTGAGAGGAAGATCTGCTTTGTGTTCCTCTGTGCGTTGACTAATTTCTAGTTTTATTCCCGCAGAAAAAATGTGCTGGTGCCCTCCTCAGAGCAGCAGCGCGTCCCACAGCAGTGCACATTTGCACAGAAGTGCTCTTGGCCGAAGCAAGAAGGCAGGAGGACTCTGCACAGGCTGGAAAGCCCTCTTGCTTATTATACCTCTACGACTAGGGATAAATCACATAAATCCCGTATATATTGATGCATTTAAAGTAAGGTTTTCTTTCAGTTCATTGCTCGTTACTGTCAAATAAGTTTGGGTATGTGTGATGTCAGTAAAGAAATGAATTACAATTTCCTTTATTCCTTTTGAACTCCTAGGAATGCTTTAAGATGCCACAGTCTTTGGGAGCATTAGGAGGGAAACCAAATAATGCCTATTATTTCATAGGATTTTTAGGTAAGGAAAAAAGAAACTTATTCCAAATGTGCAGATGATCAAAAGAGAACATTTTTTGAAGGGGAAATAGTAAGGGGTCTAAGCGTGAACCTCTAGAAGTAAAGAAAGATGAGAATAGAATAAAATAAATGAAGAAGCATATCTAAAAGAGTTTAGAAACAGTATGAGATGATCCTTAATAGGAGCAGAAAGTTAACAGCAAAGCTAGGTGTAAAAATAAGTGATGACATCAACAAGAGCAGCATACTAAGAATAGCTGATAGCATTTGACAAGTGTATTGGTCAAATGTCACTTTTATTTTCTTGTATTTCAAAACTGTTTCTGATAGCAGTATCTTTTTCACCTTTTGCATACCTTCTGTTATTAAGTATTGCTCTAATTAATTTAAAATGCATTCCTTCAGATTTCACCCCACTTTGGGCCAAAATTTTGCAACCCTATTTTGTCCTTTTGTAAAACCTAACCTGTTTTAGTTAGGCTTTTTTGTTCCAATTTCTGAATGAATGCCTAATGGGATTACAGATTGCATCTGTGAACATCCTGTACCTTTTAATCTGCCAAATGTTAGTGTTTACAACACTTGAGATTTAAAAAAAAAAAAAAAAAAGTACTGGATCTCACATGGAAAAATAAAAGTATGTGACAAAGATAGAACATAACCAACCAAAAAATTACAGTAATAGGTGACAATAGGAAGTTATACTAAATACCCTGTGGGAAACGTTGTGTCTAACCCTTCCGATTCTCTTAAAGAATCCCTAGCTGGAAAGTCTAGATTATACTGACTGCGATGGCAATCTAATTTCTATTTTACAGTTCTGGACCAAGTGCTTATTAATGTCACTTGCTTATTTTTAACATACGGCTTTTACCCATCCAGGCAATGAGCTGATCTATCTGGACCCTCACACCACTCAAAGCTTTGTAGATTCAGAAGAAAATGGCACGGTTGACGATGAGAGTTTCCACTGCCAGGAAGCCCCACATAGAATGAAGATCATGAATTTGGACCCTTCAGTAGCTTTAGTAAGTGTCAGGAAATCTGGAATGCATGTACTTTATCTCAAAGTAATGTCTCTCTACATTGGTAAGGGCAGCAATGCATCTCCTTGAACAGAACCAAGATCACAAAGCTGTCTTCTGTGATCAACACATAGTAGTTTGTACATAACTACATGGAGAATCTTAGGGCAAGTGGGGAGCTGTCTGTACTGTAGGGAGCTCGCTTTGTTTTCTTTACTGAGCAGCTTTTACTTCTTTCAAGAGGCATTATAATGGTCAGAGCAAGGAACTGAAACAGGTTTACGTGTTTTATTCTATCACTACTTTATGTTTGGTCACCTCTAGACAAGTTACTTAAACTTACTTTCTATCATAAGTTGAAAATGTTTAAGTGGAATTATTGTATTTCACCCCAAATTACAAATACAAAAGTATTATTTGTAATTCACCCAAAATGTCATGGGGGTAGTGTGGTATTTGAAAAAATTGGATCTGATCCCATGCCAGTATCCTGTGATTGGGTGATTGGCAGTTGTCACCAGTGGGATGTGTTTCTAAAGCTTTAAACAATCTGTAAAGATACCGGTATCTGTCATTCATTCACATACCTGTTTTTTAATACTGCTGCTTTTTAGAAAGTTTTTTTGTTTTGTTTTGTTTTAATACTTAACTACGTAACTGTGCAAAATGTGGCATGATGCAACGAGACAGACAAAATCATAATGAAGAGCAAATATTTTCAGTATAGATACCAGAATGGAAATGTTCCTTAGGTGGTCCATCATCTACAAGTTTTCAGCTTCTGCTGATACCTGGACTGTAGGAACTGGGTGGCGCTCCATGGAGGAGCACACAGGAGCTGCTGCTATTTTTTGCTTGACTATTTCGTTAGGGGTTTGCAGGGCCTTGTTCTCCCCGTGGGTTCTCTCCCTAGAGCTGCCACATATTTGGAGTCTTATATCTACTGATCGTACAGGGCATTACTGTATCAGAGGTCAAACCGCCTTACCTGCTGGTACCACATACCTACTATCAGCAAAGGTAAAACTCTGTGTGTTTGTTTTTTCCCCTAAGGGCTTCTTTTGCAAAGAAGAATGTGATTTTGATAACCGGTGTAGTCTTGTACAAAAGGTAAGAGTGGGAACTTAGCATCTCGATTTGTTCTTTATAAAGTCTGGTTTTTATTGTCTGTTTTTTGTAAAATTTTCCTTTGCATTTTCCTTTGTATACAAATTGTATGAGCCATAGAGAAGAATGCATTAAAGCATCAGGGTAAGGCAATACTACTGAATTGCTAATTGGAAATTGTTCAGCACTTTACCAGCCACAAACCCTGCCAGTTGGAAAATGGGTGTAAACATCCACACTTGAAGGTGTTACTGGGTGACACTTGCTTTTAACTTCTAATTCTCACTAAATGACTAAGGTTTAACTGCCATATTGTAGTGATGTATCAATGATTTGCTTCCTGATCCTTTTTTATTGTTTGACATAATAGATTGCGTGTTCTAATTATGACTGTTAGTCCCTGCTATCTTAAATATCTGATTCTGTAAGTGCTGCGGGCCTCTAGCTCCTGCTGATCTAGGGAGAACAGAAGGTGCTGGCTGCCACAGGAAACAGACTTGAGGATGTTTCTGCATGCAGCTGTTAAGCTAAGCACCAGACGTCTGAATGTAAAGTACCATCAACCTCTAAAGGCATTTATTTAAAAAAAAAAAAATCATCTAAGGAAAACAGTTTGTAAATAACTGAAATACAGGACAGAAGGTAACTTCTCTTTGAAGAGGAATAGCGTTTGGCTTCAGGAACACCTTTTTTCCTGACCAAAACCTGTCCTTCAAAATCTGATGCGTTTTTTTTTTTTTTTTTCCCCTTTGGAGGAGCTGATAGATCTGTCTTTTGTGCTATTGATCAACAGAAAACTTGAGGAGAGTTCTATGCAAGCAACTTCCTTTTAAAAAGCAGAAAATATTGTACATTCCTAGTGTGCTTGCTACATGTAAACAAAATTACAGGTTTGCAGATATCAAAGCTGATATCAAAAGATGATAAGACTGATAATTTGTAGTACAGTTCAAGAGATCTGTCTTCCAGATGTGTTTTAACTAGGGATGTATTACAGAGACCATGGTGCTTGGATTTCACAGTATGTCTGTATAAAGACTTTTTTTTCCTGATGGACATGCGTAATTAAAAAACACTTTCAATTAAGCAGACACGTTTTGTGTTTGAAGCGTCTCCCGAGCCAGCTTTTAAAATGAAAGCATTCTGTCCTCAGGAGATTCTAAAGCAGCAGAGTCTACGGATGTTTGAGCTGGTCCAGAAGCACCCGCCACACTGGCCTCCTTTCATACCTCCAACAAAACCAGAAGTGACAACCACAGGAGCAGGTAAGGCACCGATTAAAAGCCTAATTGTGCAATGTTATGTTCCTCGTTAGCAAATAAAAGAATAATCACAGGTAGAATAACTATCCTTTGTGAGTGTCAAGCAATATATAGCAGGCATGTATCCAAACAAGCCATACAATTGCTAGCACAGATTTTTTTTTTCACTCTTACAAAGTACTTTTCTGGAATGCGTCTTTCAAAGTTTTTTTTTTAAGTGAACAAAATCAGGCATGTCTTTAGAAGCATTTTTTTCTTTATCTTTTTTTACAGAACTCATTGAATCTACTGACAAGCTATTTGAATTGGAAGAAGAATTTGAAATCCTGAGTGTGTGAAGGAAACTGTGGTGACTCTTCTGAGTGTTGAATATGTTGGTAATATTATTGCATTGACTTAAACAGCCATGTTAGCCCCGAAGTGCCTGAAATTATGGATAACAGAGCACAGAAATCTAGTAGCATCCAAAACTCCAAGGGCAGTTTAACACACAAGCTTCCCCGGATGGAAAGGCAGTAAGAGATCTTGTGATAAGATGCTTAAAGGGAATCTCTTTTTAACGTACCTTACCTGGAGACAAACGGGCCTTTGAGATTAAGGCAAAAATACATGTATCACTGGGCACCATGTTTGGAGAAAGGGATAACCCAAATGGATATTTCTTGCTCTCATATAATAATGCAATAGTTTAGTTCTTCAAACAAAACAGTCTTCAGTTAAGGAGGATGTTTACTTCTGTTCCCTCCTGTGGGCTGCGTCATAGGAAAAATACATCGTCTTGTTTAAAAGATCGACTGGATCAGGAGAAAATTGTTTCCTTGTTAAATATTTTAACATGTATTTGAGCAACCAGACTTTATTACAAAAATGTTTCTGTAAAAGGAACTATGTCTAATGGACACATTTTGCAATAGCCTTCCTGTTTCTGGGAGACCTCAAGAGGAACAGGAGCCTCAAATAGTTGATACAGATCACAACCACTGTTATAGTTATGGTATATTTCACCTTGACCTTAAAATTCAAATGATTAAAACTTAGGTTATTTCTTTCCGAGTTAAAACGAGTCAAAGGTGGTTTAACTGTACCTTATTTATTTTAGAATAGATTTACACAAGTTTCTCTGTTACAGCACTTTATCTGTGCATCTAATAAATTTCTTAAGCTTTTCTTAGGTTGTATGCTGCTATGTTTGGTTAATTTGTGTGAACTAAATATAAACCAGGTGATCTTAAAACTTAATATAGAAGCGTACACAGATTACTGAATTGTTGCTTTTTGACTTCTTGCCTTTTGAAATCTGTTTTGGTAGAAGTGCCTTAAACCAACAGGTTTATCAGAACAGCCTGGGCAGTTTTATTTCTAAGGCAGAGAATCTCTCTCTAGCAGCCATAAGAAAAACAGTTCAGAATAAAGAAAGGCAAAGATTTTTAATCCATGCTGAAGTTCCTTTTCACTACCAGACAGTCCCCCTTGTGGTCATTTTGTCATGCTAGTGTAATGAACATGAACTGCAGACTTTCATCTTCACCAATAAATGACAACATAGAGAAATACTGAATATTGTCTCCTCTCACTTGCACCTCTCGATCAGGGCCACTGTTTTTTCAAACAAAAGAGTTAACGAGATCCTATTGCATCTTGTTTAATGTTTATTAACTACAGTTTGGAAACCACAAACGTAGAAAAAAATATCATTTCCTTATTTTATTAAAACATATATAAAACATATATAAAACATACATAATATATATATATAACACATACTGTGTTGTAAAGCACACAATTCCCTACCAATGACAACAAAAAAATCATCTAATTGAGCATGCAGTTTTCATTAACCTGTTTTTTTTTTTCTTTTTTTTTTACAAATACCCAACAACACATACACATGTGTTGTGTTGTGGTTTTTTCCATCATTTCTCACTGAAGCAATACCCATCCGTATCAGATCTGTGTCATTACTCTAATTTTTGTTCCTAATGTACTTGAAAAGCTTCTTAACTCTATTGATTGCAACAGTGGATTTTTTTCCCTCCGATCTTAACTCCATTTATCAATTACTTATTCTCTTAAAATCCTGCTTTTAAGAGATGGTTAGGTATTCACCATCTCTCACTCTTATTTATAGATTTTCTTTTCTTTTTCAGTAGTTCAGCCCTAGTCAACTCGGAGGTGGGCAGCAGCAGCTTCTATGGAGCTCCTATGCTGAAAAAAAAAAAAAAAAAAGTTGAGCCTTGAGGGAAAAGGAAGGTGGGAGAGCCAGATGGGGCAAGAGGAAGGGAGGTGGTTTGACCAGGACACCTTGAGGGTCTGGGAAGAGAAGAAATGGATGGGTGCTTAAGAAATGAGCAGCATCACAGCCTACATACGGAAGAATTGTGACGAGCAGTTTAGAAATGTGAGCGATTGGTGGTCTTGTGTTGATCGGCAGCTGTGCTCCATGGTTATAGCTGTAATTTCAGCAGTTTACTGTGTAAGCTGCATGTTGCCACTTCCTTGATCAAGGCAATGCTGTTCAGTTGCAGGGAAGAGGGGCAAGACTCAGGGAAGAAACGGAACGGAGAAAACTGTACACTGTGGATATGCACACGTAGCCATAAAATCAGTGCTGGACAGAAACAGAGAAAGACAGACAGACAGACAGACAGACAGACAGAATGAAAGGAGGGAAGGAAGGAAGGAAGGAAGGAAGGAAGGAAGGAAGGAAGGAAGGAAGGAAGGAAGGAAGGAAGGAAGGAAGGAAGGAAGGAAAGAAGGAAGGAAGGAAGGAGTTGTTGGAGGGGTAAAATGCCAGGGGTTGCGGGGGCTGCAGGGTGCTGAGTCACAGCTTTGCATCAGGTCAAGACGCATTTTCCTAGAACCATCCATTTCCTCCTGAAGGGGCTGAATAGCATGGAACGGTCTTCAAAATGCACAGAGCAGACCCCAGCAAAGGTAGGGATGCTGCTAGCAAGTAGGGAACTTTTTTGTTGCTGTTGTTAACATTGTTTCACGACAACAGATGCAAACATGTATCTTGAGTTGAGGGCAAAGGTGACCTTGGATCTGAAGCACACGGGCGTTCGCTATGTCCCCCCATCCGGAGTGAATCCACAACGACTCGGAAGGAAAACTAAAGTCCAAACCAGAGCACTGGGATAAAGAGAGTTTAATAGGGTAGAAAAGGAATAAAAACAATATAATAAATATTAATATTTATAATTTATAATATAATAACGTATAAAAATTGTTTAATTAATAAGAGTAAATAATAATCATCATAATTTTATAGTAAGAAAACAACGCCATACTGTACAACACAGTCAATAAAGTGGATTTAATGCAATAAAAATAAAACCCATTTATCCCATCCCAATGAGTTCCTATCCCCATCATCACTTCCCATCCCACTGATCATTTCCTATCCCAACAATGTCCCAGTTCTGATCCCAAGGCTGAATTCCCAACTCCCACCCACCCACCCATCCATCCAGCCATGCACCCATTTTCTGCATTTTCAGGTCACAAGACTCTGATGAAGGCCACCTCAGCCTTTTCCCCGAAAAAAAAGCTGCTCTTTATTGTGAAAAACTTCACTTTTGCACAACACTGCAGACCCAGCCAAGATGGTCCTGCAAGACAAGGTGAAACAAACATACAAAACCCATATGGAGGTAAATTGGTTCATCTAAACAAATTCCTACCACAAAATCCTGATCCTCAATCTCAGCACCGATGAAAAAAGAGGATACAGTTCCCTCCTCCAAGGTCCCTCTCTGCCCCTGCTCCCCGTGGGCTCCTCTCCATGGCTGCAGCTGCGGCCCGGGGCCTGCTCCTGCGGGGGCTCTTTTTTGCACCCAAGTGCTGTTAACCATCCCAGGCATTTGTTGTTCACATGGTGAATAAGTGCTGTTTTGGATTTACAGAGATAATCTGTAGATTTGGTTCCAAAGGGGTTCAAATTCAGGCAAGGCAGTGAGAGCTTTGTGGGCTGCAGGAGAACCAAAATGCAGGAACTGTCAGGGCTCATCCTCACCCGGGACCAACTCTCATTTGGTCTTCTTTGGAGAGAAAGCCAAGCCAGCCAGATGGCTTCCACTACTTCTATGGGAGTGACATTGGGATTGATCTTTAAAATGAAATGAAGCAGAAGGCTGTGGGTTCTCCAACCTTCAAGATATGCAGCACTTGGCTGGGAAGGTTTCTTCCGTTCCTATGGATTTGAAGAATTAGGGCTGAAAGAAGCAGCAGGACCCTAGGGCCATATTCTGTCATCTCTATGGAAACTCCTGACGGGAATTACCTCCCTACTGGTGTCAAACTGCAGGCAGGCAAACGGGTGTGGTCTCCTCTCTGTGCAACTCCCCAATCCATGGTGTCTCTTTGCATGTGTGAAATTGCATGTGTATAGGGGGTGTGGTGGCAGAAGAGTGAAAGCCTCTTCTGATGGCTCCTAAAGCTGTGAGTCTGACCCTTCTGTGACTGTGCTGAAAGCGATCCTGGGGATAGAAGGGAGAGTGATCCAGCTGCACATCATGAGACGGGGAAGAGACAGAGGCTCTGGCGTGCACTGCTGACTGGTTTGCCTCGGTGGGGTTGGAGTGAGGAAGCTGTACCCTCCTCTGTTAGCACAAAGGAGAGGAGTTATTCCACGCTATTTTTCCTCCTCTGTGTATGAATGGACAGACTGCACAGTTGGTTAAGGCCGTAGCTACTGAAGACAAGAACTCGATTGTCTGCTGCTCTTCAGGCAGAAGGCAGAAGGAATCAAGAGACAGGACTGGCTCTGTCTGCATACTGCAGTAGACGCACTTTTTTGCATCTTCTGTGCGTGAAAAAGTATGTTTTAATTGATAAGAATCCCAAGGGCCTAGAAATACTGCAGTTTTAGGATAAATCTGGTATAAACTGAGTGTCCTGAGGATTTTGAGTACTCCATTTCCGTGGCCAGACCAACAGAAACTCCAGGGCAATAGGAAACACAACTTTCTCTCTCTTATCCTAAATTAGACAGTGAGAATTTAAAAACTTTAAAACCAACCAACCAACCAAACAGAAAACCACCTCGCCACACTACCTCCATCCCAGGCTAAACCTCAGTCTTGATTCTTCTACCTATTTCCCACGGAGCAGTGGGGGGGTGGTTGGAGGATGTTGGGGAATGGAGGTTGCAGGCTCTGCTGCTCCTTCATCGTATTTGGCAATTTTATTGATGGTAGCGCTCCCCACCCCTCCCATCCCCTCTTTTCCCTTCCCTCCACTCCCCTGCCCTCCCCTATGCTCCCTGTTCTTTCTGACCAACAGTATGATAGATTTGGGTGGGTGGTCAGCACGTGGGGCTACGGGGAGAGGACATGTACACAAAGATCTGGCTCCAGATCCAAAATGTCATGTATTTGGCAATTTTATTTATGGTAGCACTCCCCTCCCCTCCCCTCCCCTCCCCTCCCCTCCCCTCCCCTCCCCTCCCCTCCCCTCCCCTCCCCTCCCCTCCCTTCCTCTCCCCTCCCCTCCCGTCTCCTCCCCTCCCCTACCATCCCCTCCCCTATGCTCCCTGTCCCTATACTCTGCTACACTCCCCTCCCCTATACTACCCTACACACTCCTACACTCCCCTCCCCTATCCTACCCTAAACTCCCGTTCACTACACTACCCTACATTACCCTATGCCCCCCTCCCCTACACTCTCCTACACTCCCCTCCCCTATCCTACCCTAAACTCCCGTTCGCTACACTACCCTACATTACCCTATGCCCCCCTCCCCTACACTCTCCTACACTCCCCTCCCGTATCCTACCCTACACTCCCCTAAACTCCGATCCCCTACACTACCCTATACTCTCCTATGCTCCCCTCCCCTCTAACACGCTACCCTACCCTACCCTACCCTACCCTACCCTACCCTACCCTACCCTACCCTACCCTACCCTACCCTACCCTACCCTACCCTACCCTACCCTACCCTACCCTACCCTACCCTATCCTTTCCTATCCTATCCTATCCTATCCTATCCTATCCTATCCTATCCTATCCTATCCTATCCTATCCTATCCTATCCTATCCTATCCTATCCTATCCTACCCTCCCCCTGCCCTCCCCTCCCCTCCCCTCCCTTCCTTTTAATCCCTCCCCTTCCCTCCCCTCTTGTCTTCTTCTCTCCTCTCTTCTTTCTTTCAGGTAACTTCAAATCGCTTCAGTCGTTCTCATAGCTCCTATCCCTGGCTGATTCACGGGAACCCATCAGCAGCAACCAGAAGCGCTCCAGCTGCTGTGTCACTGGTCGAGCAACAGTCTCCAACTGGGAATCGCTGACTTCCTTGTGTGGCTCAGACAGGTGCCTTGCAGTTCCACCGTGGTCTGGACGTTTCCTCTTGCTGTGTCCCCACCTACAGCGCACTTCTGCTTAGAAGCAGCAGCAGGCTTTGGAAGATGTCCCACTCCTTCCATTTTCAGTGGTTTAGCTTGGCTAGCCGGGTGGTGTCTGTCAATAGAAGACAACAACGAGATTTGGGTTAGAAACAGCTAACTGAGTAGTTCCTTTGCACAAGGGCAAGGAATATCTACCCCTTCCTACTGGAGGCTGCAGTGTCAGAGATAATGACGGGTCCTTCCGAGAGCTTTGAAATATCCCTTGGGGATGCTGAGTCCAGAGGACCCGAGCAAACCTGTCTAAAGTACACCGTGGAATCACTCGGAATGACTTCCTAGCAGAAGCATGTGTCTGATACGGCTTCAGCTGCTTGCAGTGTTCTTCTTCACCTCATACCTAAATTCAGATGAGAGATCTCAATGAAGATGGAAAGGTTGAGAAATAGAGAAATCACTGATGTGCTTTGAGAACTTCTAAGGACTGAGTACTGCATCAATCCCATGTTGTAACATTAAGGATTGGTTAGAAAAGCAAACGTTAAAAACAAGGAAAGGGGAAGAACAAGTAAGCTTTCTTAAAGTATCTATTCTATTTAAGGTATCTTTAAAGAAGTAAATAAGTACTGAAATATATATGCAGATAGAGAGAGAGAGAGAGAGAGAGAGAGAGAGAGAGAGAGAGAGAGAGACAGAAACCTAAGAGTCTGCTGTGCAGGTTAGCCTCTTGCTCTCTTTTCTAAAAGTCACAGTGAATGCAGCATCTGTGTGCGTTACAAGCATTACCCTCAGTCCAGCACAGGTACACACGAGAGGTCAGCCTGCAGGTTGCGGAGGCAAAGCAACTGCTCTGGCTGGATGTGAAGAGCCAAGACAGAAGTTGCTGTCAGGGAAAAGATACACAGAGGGGATGAAAAAGACGGAGTGTGCTTCCGACCTTCACAACTTCTAAGCAAGCGGAGATGAGGTTGTGGAAGAAGCAAATAAGCTGTTGATCTAGAAGCAGCCTGAAGATTGTCCTTAAGCAGGGCCTTGCATTCTTCATTTTTACAGCATTGCTTGCCTTCAAGTGCACGACGATGATTTTATGAACTTTCTACCACTACAGAAATGCACCGGATTCTTTCACAAAACTTACGGGTGGTACTTGGCAATATTGGTCAGCATTCTCTATTTCCTTCTTCATCTCAATTCTCTTTTGGCCTGTGAAGCTTTCCAGATCAGAGGAGAAGATCCACGGTAATACGGAGCTTTGGATACTGCAAAGGAAACGAAGAATCCTACTGACAACTCTTTTCAACCTCGCCTGCAAGCATCACAGAAAAGAACACCGAAAGAACACCGCTTTATCATGGGAAGCATAAATTGGAGCATAGGTGTCCTATAGCTGAAGCGAGGTGAAGCAGGTTCCACACAAGGTGAAGGAGCACACCCATAAGCATTTCCGTAAAGCCGTGTTTTCAAACAAAGGGTTAAGATTTAGATTTTCTTACAAGTGAAGAATAATGAAGAAATAAAAGAAAAAGAAAATTACCAGGACATCCAGTTTTCCTCTAGCTTGCTTTGCTTCTTTCCGAATCTGAGTCTGGAGTGACAGTCAGGGAGCAGCGTTGTGCAGAAATGCCAAAGCCTCCCCAGCTGGTTGTACCTTCATCAGCAAGGGCTTTGATACTGCTGCCTCCTCAGCAACATCAGCCATTTCCGAGGAAAGCTGGTGTCCATCAGGTCAAATAGGAATGGGAAATCCCTCTTGCCACAACTTCACACTCACACCAGAGTTGGCAGGACAGGCCGATGGACAGAGAAGCGTCTGCAAGAGTGTTAGAAAACAGACTTTAGATTTCCGTCAACCCAGGAAGAATTACTTGCTCATCCCTTCAAAGTGAACTCTGAGTAGAAGGAGGGGATCCCAAGCTGCATTCCTGACATCTATGCTGCAAAGTCATCCAATGGGACATGTTACTGGACCAGCCTGTTACGAACAGAAACAGGACTTTGAGGTTATGCTGTTGGATTAGAATTAAGCTCAAAGAGTTAGTCCTTTGACGTGTTTTTGTTTGCAAGTGTTTTCACTGCTTCCCAGACAATGTCTCCAGCAAGCTAGCTGCTTGCTTCATTTGTTCTGTTCTGTTCTGTTCTTTTTGATTCTGTTTTGTTTTGTTTTCTCAGCCAGGATTCTTAGAGAAATGAGATTAAAGTGATCATATTGTATGTCCACACATCCCTCCCTCCCCTTCGTTTGTCCAGAGCTTTTACCTCGTCCAGCAGCTTGAATGAACTCGGTCCTAGGCGCAGTTGTGTCCAAGCCATTCTGTTCCTAGACGTGTTGTGAGAACAGACAGCTAAGTAGTGGGGAGAGGACGTGCTGCTGTCTGCAGTGTGACCTCAGCGCTTACCAAACAGTAGGGAATACACAGAGAAGGGCCTTAGGAGAACTTCAAGCCCCAGATACGTTTTATGTGGAAACCATATTTCCCAAGATAACACTGGACACAACTGCATAATCAAAAGGGATTCATTTCTTGGTTCATTCAACTCCTAGGTTTTAGTTTTAAAACATGTCTGTCTTGGCTTAAAGCACTCTTCCAATCTCTATTTCCAGTTCCTAGGATTTCCTGAAATAGGGAATCCCACTTTTTCCTTTTACAATCTCCCAGTCTCTTCTTTTTTACCTCTCCCCAAGAAACTTAGCACTGCTCTCTTCATACTTGACAACTAGATATGGAGCTGTATCAGCCAGAAGGAAGTTTCCTTATCACTTGCTGCTTCTTACGGTATCTGGGCTTTTACCTTTACACTTACTCACCCTTCCTACATTAGCACAAAGAAAGTGTTTTGGAGATCTGATGTCTTGTTTTCCAGAAACTGCCCTGAATCACCTTTACGAGAGCTGTCCCACGCTGCGAGCACAAGTCTTGCAGTCTGGCCAGATATTTGCCTTCTAAGTCAATAACCAAATCTGTTACAAAGGTAAGAACATGTAATGAATGGAAAGGAAATCCTTTTATTTTCATCGCAGTTCACTTTTTTTAGTTAAGTTAAGAACATGTAATTAATGGAAAGGAAATCCTTTTATCCTTTTATTTTGATCCAAATTCACTTTTTTTTTTTTTTTTTTTCCTAGACCAAGAATGAATCATGGAAAACCACCAAAACTCAGGTGAGAAATGAAATGACAAATGTTAAGGTCAGGAAGCTTGCCCACTGCCATTGCTACCCTGAAAGCAGATGGAGTGCATCTTCATACGCCACAGCCTGAGACACTAGTCGACAGGCCAGCCCGTGTGAGGAAGTCCATTGCTGTCCTGAATTTTAACGTGACAGGGGGACTCTTAAGCCTCTTGTTTATGCTTTAGTACTTGCAGTCTATGGGAGGACCACAGCACACTCTTCTCTGTCTCCCCTTATTTGTTGATCGTCTGTAGGAAGAAGAGAACGTGCAGAGGCCCTCACCCGTACATTGGGTCTGTTCTCACTCTGTGCAGCTCCATCATTGAGCAAAGTACCAACCTTGAGGCTTCTGTAAGGACTTGACACAAACTACAGAATACTACAATGAAGCATTCACAACAAAACCACATTTTTTTCCTCAGCCAAGCATCAAAACACTTACAGAAGGGCATGGTCCCTCTCTGTGCACCTCAAGGGGAGATCCACAAATCCTCACGTGGTTTCATCGCATCCAGCACCCTTCTCTGTGCCTCCCAGCTAAACGTGCACAGAGGCAGCTGTTGCCAAAGTGCTGTGGTGACACAATTCAGTTCTGTTTCTGAAGTCATCACCGCAGGCGCCTCCCAGTGACGGCACAACACTCTCTGTTGCTAATGCGTCTGTCTCAGAAACAGCTAGGGAAGTACCACTATGCCCAAACTGACTTGAATTAGAGTAGTTCCCAAATTATTCTCTGCTCCCCTACATCTGTGGAAGGTGTGTGATCAATCTTTTCCTTGAGAAAGGACTACAGAGCAAAAGAGCTTGATTCTGAGACGTTGCCCGTCCTTGTGGAGCAGTTCACCTTTGATTTCCATGTCAGAAAAAAGAAGGTGAAATCAACAATTCCCTTCCTCTGAGCTGGGAATAGGAAAGAAGCCCAATTCTCCAGGAAGCCTTCAAAAGGAAACTCTGCATTTCTTTGTTAAACACCTTGTTTAATTTCTTGAAAGAAATCTTTCCCAGGACTTTGCAACTGTGGTGGTTCGAAGCGGGTGGGCAGCCGAGTTCCACCACGGCCGCTCTCTCACTCCCCCTCCTCAAAGGGAAAGGGGGAGAAAATACGATGCAAAGGGCTCCAGGGCTGAGATAAGGACAGGGCGATGGCTCAACAAGTATCGTGACGGGCAAAGCAGACTCAGCAGAGTGACCCTCAGGGTCCCTCCCTGCCCCTGCTCCCCGTGGGGTCCCTCCCATGGGATGCCGTCCTTCCCCAGCTGATCCCACACGGGCTGCCCACAGGCAGCAGCTCCTCAAGCACTGCTCCCACATGGCTCCGTCCCACGGGCTCCATCCATCCATCCCCCAGGAGCAAACTGCTCCAGCACGGGTCCCCCACGGCTGGGCGGCAGCTCCCCCCAGCCCCCCTGCTCCTGCGGGGGCTCCTCTCCACGGGGGGGGGATCCCACTGATCCCATCCCACTGATCATTTCCTATCCCAACAATGTCCCAGTTCTGATCCCAAGGCTGAATTCCCAACTCCCACCCACCCACCCACCCAGCCAGCCATGCACCCATTTTCTGCATTTTCAGGTCACAAGACTCTGATGAAGGCCACCTCAGCCTTTTCCCCGAAAAAAAAGCTGCTCTTTATTGTGAAAAACTTCACTTTTGCACAACACTGCAGACCCAGCCAAGATGGTCCTGCAAGACAAGGTGAAACAAACATACAAAACCCATATGGATGTAAATTGGTTCATCTAAACAAATTCCTACCACGAAATCCTGATCCTCAATCTCAGCACCGATGAAAAAAGAGGATACAGTTCCCTCCTCCAAGGTCCCTCTCTGCCCCTGCTCCCCGTGGGCTCCTCTCCATGGCTGCAGCTGCGGCCCGGGGCCTGCTCCTGCGGGGGCTCTCCACAGGCCGCAGCCTCCTCCAGGCCACAGCCACCTGCTCCACCGGGGGCTCCTCCACCCACAGGGGGGCAGCAGCGTGGAGATCTGCTCCATGTGGGACCCATGGGTGCAGGGGGACAGCCTGCTCCACCAGGGGCCTCTCCCTGCACAGCCCGCAGGGGAACTGCTGCTGTGAGCCTGGAGCACCTCCTGCCTCCTGCTGCACTCACCTTGGGGGCTGCAGGGCTGCTTCTCACTCCTTGCTCTTCCAGCTTCTGTTGTGCAGCAGTATTTCCCCCTGCTTACATCTGCTCTCCCAGAGGTGCAAACAACATCGCTTATTGGCTCAGCTCTGGCAAGCGCCGGGGCCCTTTTGGAGCTATCTGGAGCTGGCTGTTGTCTGGATTGTTCTCACAGACGCCATCCCTGCAGGCCCCTGCTACCAAACCCTTGCCACGTAAATCCGATCGAAGTGTATGCAGCAATTACAAAGCCGCTGTGCTTTGGGCTGTCACGATCCTTCTGCAAGTGCAGGGGAGGTGCAGGGTTGCTTTGCATTTCCAAAAGGAGGAAGAAAGCCTCCAACCCCACTGGACCTCAGCCACTTGCAGGATCCAAGCAACGCTCCCCACCTTCAGTTATCTCCCTCCCATGCACACAGTGGGAGCAAGGTTGAACAAGCACATTTTTGAAAATGTTTATCTTAATGAAGAATAAAAGAAGTCTACAACACCCAATCCCTCTGTGCACCCAAGGCAAAAATCGTGGACTATTCTGCCTCAACACTATTTTCAGACCCAATTTGTCAAGTCATCTAGCAGAGGATTTCTCTCTTGTTCACTCACTAGCTTAGTAGAGCACCAGTTTACATAGGTGCTGGAGCAGATTCCTCAACCATCTGAAGGGACTTGATCCCAGAAAAGTTCAAAACTGCAGATGACTCATGATTTTGTGGTGAAGCATCTATTAAATGAGAGCTGTTCCGCTTAGGGCACAGTGAGACAATGTGAGAAGAACCCTGTATCTCACTGATTGAGGCTTTATAACTCTACAGAATTGTCAGTCAACAATAAATGGAAAGTGCAGGAGATACGTTCTTTCTTCCTCCTTTCCCTGCCATACATTAGCAGAGAGATTGTGGTGGGATATAGGTTCAGAGCCTCACAGAAGAAGGATTTGAACCCAGGCTCTCCACAGTCTGCACCACTGCCTTCCTGACGGCTTTTGGCTATTTTAATTAATTTTATTATTTTATTTTATTTTATTTTATTTTATTTTATTTTATTTTATTTTATTTTATTTTATTTTATTTTATTTTGTTTTGTTTTGTTTTGTTTTATTTTATTTACTGTATTAGTATTATTCTTCTTATTTTTCTGGATGGTGTCTAAGTCTTGGGGGGGAAGAACCAACTGTGGGAGGAGGGAATGCTACTACTGTCTGTGACAGTGGTGATTTCTGGACAGTGTTAGCAACAGAGCTTCTGCAGAGAAGAGAAAATGACAGGCAGTGTCTCTTGGTATTCCATGTACTGAGTACTGAGTGCAGTTTTGGGCTCCACAGTGTAAGAAAAAGTATAAGAACAAACCAGTGCACTGTGATAAAGAGAGTTTAATAGGGTACAAAAGGAATAAAAACAAACAAAATAAGAAATGAGAATATTGATAATTTATAATGTATCATAGAATCATAGAATCATAGAATATCCTGAGTTGGAAGGGACCCTTAAGGATCATCAAGTCCAACTCTTGACACCGCACAGGTCTACCCAAAAGTTCAGACCATGTGACTAAGTGCACGGTCCAATCTCTTCTTAAATTCAGACAGGCTCGGTGCAGTGACCACTTCCCTGGGGAGCCCGTTCCAGTGTGCAACCACCCTCTCTGTGAAGAACCCCCTCCTTATGTCAAGCCTAAATTTCCCCTGCCTCAGCTTAACCCCGTTCCCGTGGGTCCTGTCGCTGGTGTTAATGGAGAAAAGGTCTCCTGCCTCTCGACACCCCCTTACGAGTATAAAATATATAAATATTGTTTAATTAATAATATTAAATACTTATCTTTTTATAATAATGAAACAATGCCATACTGTACAACACAGTCAATAAAGTGGATTTCATGAAATAAATAATACAACCAGTACATTAAATAAAATTTAAAAATTTAAATTTAATAAAAATAAAACTCAGTAAATTAAATAAAATTTGAAAATTTAAATTTAATAAAAATAAAACTCAGAAATTTAAATAAAATTTAAAAATTTAAATTTAATACAAATAAAACCCAGGAAATTAAATAAAATTTAAAAATGTAAATTTAATACAAATAAAACCCATTTTTCCCATGCCAATGCGTTCCTATCCCCATCATCACTTCCCATCCCACTGATCATTTCCTATCCCAACAACGTCCCAGTTCTGATCCCCTCGGTGTCCCAGTGCAAGAAGAGCTGCAGGCAGAGGCCTTGCTGAGTGAGCACCTAAGGAGAGGAATGTAATCCAGAAGGCAGCAAAGAAGAGCAATGCCCCGAAAGAAGAGCTAAGTCTTGTCTCTCAGCCCTTTGGTGTCCCAAGCAGCAGTTGCCATGGGCAAGCTTTCCCAGCCCAGCTGCTGCCAGCATCCCCCCAGCTTGCCATTGCCACCTTCCTGGGTGAGGCGCGCGCGCATTTGCCATTGGCATTTGCCGTTGCCCATCCCTGAGAGTGGCAAGCAGTGCGTAGGTCCAGCACGAGAGAGGGGAGAGGGCAAGCGAGAGGGGCAAGGGCTGAGGAGCGTGGCTGAAGCTGGAGCAGGTGCCTGCAGAGGTCTCTGTGCCTGCCTGCGTGCTGAGCGGGCCTGGGTGCTGCGGGGGCCGTCGAGGAGAAGCCCGAGGTCGGTCACGGGTAGCCGTAAGAGTAGGCTCTGGCGTGGTCCTTCTGCCGCTGCTCGAAGAATTGCCCGGGGCCGATCCTCATGTGGTGGGCCACCCGCTGCCGCTCCTCCTGGGCCAGCTTCTTGAGGCGCTCCCGCTCGGGACGCTGCTGCGGCGTGATGGGCACCGACGACTCCTGCTCCTCCAGCGGTGTGGGCGCTGCGTCGCCGCCCGCCCAGGGCCCCACGCAGGGCACGTAGTCCCCGCGGGGCTGCGCCGGACGCTGCAGCGTGCGCGGCTGCGTGGGCAGAGCCGTGGGCAGTCCCCTCCAGAGCGGGGGGCTCTGGAGGGGACTGCGAGGGGGACTGGGCAGGGCTCTCCTGAGGGCTGGGAGAAGTTGAGGCCTCTTGAGGGGAGCCAAGGGAGGCTGGGGCAGGGTTCTCTTGCGGGCAGGGATGAATTCCTGCTGGGGGGGCCTTTTGGGGAGAGGCTTGGGCATGGGTCTCCTGCGGGCAGGGTCGGGGGGGCTCTGGAGGGGACTCAGGCGAGGCTTGGGCAGGGCTCTCCTGAGGGCAGTGAGGAAATCAGGGTCGGGGGGGCTCTGGACGGGAGCCTGGGGAGGCTGGGGCAGGGGTCTCTTGTGGGCAGGGAGGCAGTCAGGGTCGGGGCGCCTCTTGAGGGGAGCCAGGGGAGGCTGGGGCAGGGTTCTCCTGCGGGCAGGGATGAATTCCTGCTGGGGGGGCCTTTTGGGCAGGGCTCTCCTGAGCTGGGGCCGGGCTGCAGGCTTGAGGGGGGAGCTGAGTGGCAGCACAGCAGCTGCAGGGGGCTGCAGTGCCCGCCCAGCCTGCACCTTGTCGGGGTGCAGCCCAGGGCTTGAGGGGACCTCACCCAGCGCTCTGGTGGCTGCCAGTCCCTGTGTGCTGGGCTCCTCGATGTCCTCGCAGAGGTCGGGCAGCTGCGAGAGGAAGCGCTTGAGGACAGGACTGCTGGGGACAGCGGCGAAGGCGTCCTGGGGCTCCACGGCATCCAGGCAGCTGAGCAGCTCCTCCAAGCCGGAGCTGTCCAGGTCGGCCGGGAGCTGGTCCTGCAGGTGCTGCAGCTGCTGGCTGTCCCCTGCCAGCTGGGGAAAGGCCTCGGCGAAGGCATCGGGGCCCAGCTCCAGCAGCTCCAGGGGCTCCTCAGGCACCTCTGCAAGTGTCGCCGCTGAGGAAAAAGCAAGCCAATGCAATCCCCCAAGCATCCCCCGCTGCCAGCTTTGCCATGGCTCCTGGGTGTGGGGCGCCCAGCGGCCGGCTGTGCCAGCCCCAAACTCACCGTCGGGCGTCGCCGTCTGGGTGCTGGCGGTCGCTGGAGCCTGGGCAGGCTCGGGGGGAGTGGGGCCGGGCAGCGGGGGCCCCTGGTCCTCGCTGAGCCCCACGGCATGCAAGCAGGGCTCCGGCAGCTGCCCCCGGCTGCTGCTGAGGGTGCAGGGCGCGGGGAGCGCCTGCTCCTGCAGCGGAGGCCCCGGGACGAGGGGTGGCGGGGGGTTGCGCTGGGCGGGGGCCTGCAACAGGCAGGTGCCTGCGGGGTGCAGGAGCTCCCCATGGAGCACGGCCCTGGGCCCCAGCCCCAGCGCATGGTGGGGCACCAGTGTCCCCGTCACCATGGGCTGTCCCCACTGATGGACGGGGGCACAGGGAGGAGCGGTGTGGGGGAGCTGCTCCACGGCGGGGAGCTGCAACAGCTGCAGCTGGTGCCCCATGGTTGGGAGCTGCACCAGCTGCAGGTTTTGCCCCACAGCGGGGAGCTGCACCAGCTGCAGGTTATGCCCCACGGCGGGGAGCTGCCCCCCAGCAGGGAGCTGCCCCATGGTGGCGGCAGGGAGCTGCCCAAGCTGCAGGTGGTGCCCCTGGGCTGGGAGGTGCCCCCCAGGTGGCAGCTGCACCCTGGCGGGGAGCTGCAGCAGCTGCCCCTGGACCCCCGGCACCACGTGCCAGACGGTGGCCTGGGGCAGTGCGGAGGGGAGGGTGGGTACCTGGGGGGGCTGCAAGGGCAGCGCCATCGCTCCGGGGAGGGAGGGAAGCAGCCAGGCAGCCACCGTTGGCGGCACGGCTGGGACGACGAAGGGGGAGTTTTGCGTCTGCGCAACCCGCAGAAGCCGTCTGGGGAAACCCTCTGTGGGAAAAAGGGCGCTGGGCTGAGCTCTGGGGCGCTGGGCTCGCCAGCAGGGCCGCAGCCCCGGGAGGAGCGGGAGCCGGCTGCTGGACCTGCCATGGTGGCTGGAGAGTGGGGCGGTTGCTTGGGGAACGCGGGCAACGGCGGTTCCGTCCCAACGGCTGACCAGCCCCTCGCCGACATCTTGGGGAGGACTGCAGGCTTTGGAGCCAAGCAGGCTGCCCAGCGCAAGACTTGGCCATCCCCAGCAGGCTTTCCCTCCCACGCAGTACTTGCCATGCCCACGACACTTCCACACCGCCTCTTGCCCGTCCTGAGCATTTCCCAGCCCAGGACCAGCTTTCATCCTCATGGTCATTTCCCATCCTGACAAGTTCACATGAGAACAGATTCCCATACAAAAGATTTCCCATCAACACAAACAGATTTTTCCCTTCATCCAAAGAGATCTCGTCCCAAAGAATTCCCCTCTCTTGGAGGACTTCCCCATGGTTTTCCTACTTCAATAAATGTTACCCACCCCATTAAAGATTTCCCATCCCAGTACTTTCCCATCCCAGGCGTGACTGCCCATCCCAATGCTTTTGCTTCCCAATGCTTTCAAACCCAGAGAACATTTCCCATCTCTTTCATTTCCGAGCCCAATGCCTTTCCACCCGAAGGAAGTCTTCCCATCCCAGCAAGGATTTCTCGGCGCACACATCCTTTCCCAACCCATTCCCATTTCCCACTTTCACCATCCAACACACAGCTTAGCCAGCCCACAGCTCTAGAGAGGGATTTGGACGATGCTGATAGACACAAGGTCACGGGGATTTGCTGTGCTGACGATTGCTCTTTCTTACAGATCAACACGGATCCCCAGTCCCAAGGGCGCCAGGCAGAATCTGGCCAATATGTAGATACGAGGCTCTTCCATTTCCTACCGGGAAAGAAAGAGATCTATGCGTTTCTCTCTCTCCACCTCCGGAAAAAGAGAGGAAGGGGAGAGCGCTAATGAACAGGAGCATGCTCAGCTCAGCCACCGGCATGGAGGCTGCCCGCTCCTCAGCACCTCGAAGCAGCAGCACCTTCAAGTCTCCTCCTGCAGCAGCAGCACATCAGTGTCTCTTGTCCCACCAGCAGGACAGTGGCGTCTCCCATTGCACCATGCCGACCTCCACGCCTCGAGTGCCAGCAGCAGTCCTCAATGCGAGCTGGACACTCAGGGCACTTGTGGCCACCCACCTTTGTGAGCTTTAAGGCTGACAGTGACTCTCTGCTGAGCTCCCACGGCTCTCAGGCGTCCCGCTGGCAGAGCTTATGGCGCTAAGCTGACTGCCAGGAGAAAAGGCTCCCGTGAAATGGCTGCTCCACAACGCCAGGAGCAAGGTCTGCTGGGCTGGGGGTTCGCAGAGGAGCTCGGCCTTGGGCCTGGCAACTGCTCCTGGAAGCCAGGGACGGCCTTGGTGTGCAGCTGGACACCTGGGCCTGAGAAAGCAAGGTCTCTTTCAAGACGCTTGGCACCATCGTCACCCAGTGGCTGTCTCAGGGCGACGAGAGAAATGCACAGCATCTCTTGCTGCCCTGCAGTGCTGCTGTCCTACGCCCTTGGGTGTCTCCGGGATAGAAAAAGGGACGGATTTTGCCCCAAACCCAGCTCCTTTCTATCAAAAGCATCACGTCCTCCTCTCTTTCTTGGATTTGGCTATGACTTTAGGAATCATCCCTGCAATCCCTGCAGCTGTGTCCCCTGCCAGCTTCTTGTGTGCCCCAAGCATCCTGGCTTGCAGGGCAGTAGAAGATGCAGAAAAGGCCTTGCCTTAGTGGAAGCACTGCCCTGCAGGAGCTCCAACATCCCTCTTAGCAGCACGCTGTAGCCCCCAAATGCCCCCGAAACGGCACATTTCAGCTCCTGGGAAGGAAATGAGCTCGCTCAAGGGGAGCTAACCGCTCAAGGCCCAGGTGTCTGTGAGGCGGTGTTGGCAAGGAGTCCTGTTGTGTGAGTCCGTTCTTTGTGGGTGCTCCGTCCCCACAAGGCTTGCTTTGGAAGGCCCAGGAGAGTCTTGTGGGCACTGGCCTGGGGTCCCAGGCTGAGCCAGCTGCTGGCTGGCAATCAGGGAGGCTCGCTCAGTGTCTTGGCTTGGGTTTGCGTGGCCAGGCTGTGGGAGCGGGGGGCTGCAGGGCTGTCCTCTGTGAGGAGAATGCAGCAGCTGCCCCATGGGAGCTCAGGGCCGCTTCCAGGAGGCTCCTTCCAGGAGGGACCCACCCGCTGCTGCCCAGAACGCAGAGCAAAAGGATGATGTTTGCGCCTGGGGGAGAGCCCATCTAAGAAAGGGAACAAAAGCTGCTGCCCAGCAGTGTCTGGCTCAGGGAGGAGTGGGAAAGCTCTGTGCAGCCCCCAAGGGCCATGCAGCAGGAAGCAGGAGGTGCTCCAGGCTCACAGCAGCAGTTCCCCTGCGGGCTGTGCAGGGAGAGGCCCCTGGTGGAGCAGGCTGTCCCCCTGCAGCCCATGGGTCCCCCGTGGAGCAGATCCCCACGCTGCAGCCCCCCCGTGGAGGAGCCCACGTTGGAACAGGTGGATCTGCCCTAGAGGAGGCTGCGACCTGTGGAGGAGGCCCCAGAGGAGCAGGGTGTTCAAGGAAAGGTTGGAGCTGGTGCTTAGGAACATGGTTTATTGGGTGACATTGGTAGTACAGTGATGACTAGACCGGACAAATGTGAAGGTCTCCTCCAACAATAATGATTCTATGATACCTCCACCACGTCCTCCTCCTCCACTTCCTCCTCATCGTCCACGGCCTTTTTCTTATCCACTGCCTCCTCCTTGTCTACCGCGTCCTCCTTGCCCCCCGCCTGCTAAACCTATTTCTCATTTTCCTCCTCCTCCTCCTCCTTCCCTGCCTCTTGCACCTCCAACACCTCCTCCACCTCCACTGCCTCTTCCTCCTTCTCCTTCTCCAGCCCCACTGACTATTCCTCCTCCACAGCCTCCTCCACCTCGGCAGAAGCTTCCTGGCCAACTTCCTCTGCATGCTCCTTGCTAAGGCATGCTGGTAGCAATGATCGTGAGCCCAGAAATGGCAGGAGGAGTTGCCAGGAACCAGGTGTGCCAAGGCGGCTTCTCTGGGAGGCTATGGCTGTGAGCGCTGCCCACCGCTCCTAATTCTAGTTCCATTTGTCACCCCACAGGACCATGGCACTGTGACCCTGTAAGGTAGCAGCTGGCGGCTCCTATCATCTTGATGACGCTCTGTGATGCGTTGCTTGTTGCCTGGGTAGCGATTGTTAGCAATTATGCAAATGGCTTGTCATCAATCGGGGATGTGGCTGCTCCTCCCTATAAATGGGCCAAGGGGGGCAGTGGGAGCCAGAGTGTTGGAGAGGGGAGATGGGAGAAGGTGGAAACAGAAAAGGAGGAGGATGAGGAAGAGGCATAGGTGGAAAAGGGGGAGTAAGAGAACAAGGGGGCAGTGGAGGAGGTGGCGGAGGAGGAGGTGGCGGAGAAGATTGAGGAGGTGGCGGCATGAGTAGGAGTGGTGACAAAAGAGGAGGTGAGCAAGGGATAGGCAGAGGGACACGATGGAGGTGGAAGAGGAGAAGAAGGTGGTGGAGAAATAGTAGAATACTAGAGGAGGAGGTGGTGGCAAAAAAGAAAAAAAAAAAAGGTGGAGGAGGAGAAGAAGGTGGTGGAGGAGGAGGACTCGAAAAAAAACCAAAAAAACAAAAGAGAAGGAGTAGAAGGTGGAGGAGGAGAAGGAGGTGGAGGAGGAGGAGGCGGAGGACTCCAAAACAAAAGACCCTCTCTGGTGGTGAGCGTTGACCGCTGCTCCTAATTCTAGTTCCATTTGTCATCCCACAGGACCATGGCACAGTAGCCCTGTAAGGTAGCAGCTGGCTGCTCCTAGCAACTTGATGATGCTCTGTGATGCGTTGCTTGTGGCCTGGTTGCCTGGGTAGCGATTGTTAGCTATTATGCAAAAGGCTTGTCATCAATCGGGGATGTGGCTGCTCCTCCCTATAAAAGGGCCAAAGGGGGGCAGTGGGAGCCAGAGTGTTGGACAGGGGAGAGAGGAGGAGGAGGAGAAGGAGGAGGAGGAGGAGGAGGAGGAGGTGGTGGTGGTGGAGGAGGAGGAGGAGGAGGAGGAGGTGGTGGTGGTGGTGGTGGAAGTGGAAGCCAAAATAAAAAGGAATAAAAACAAAAAAAGAGGAGGAGGAGAAGGTGGCAGAGGAGGAGGCGGTGGAGGAGGAGGCCAAGGAGGAGGTTTGCTCAGCTACAGCAAGCCATGGGATTTTTGCTGTTTAAACTTTTAACTCCTTGCCTAACCACAGGGGTTGTCATTCGTGGACAAAATACTGGGTTAAGTACACCATCGCTGCAAGAGGAGCACAAGCTACCTGCAAGGGGCAATAATACCTCTGCAAGTTTTCTTACAAGGGATTAAGACAAAAAGGCCTGTGCCTGGCAGAGGGAGCACTAAGATTCAGTTATTAGCAAAGCAGTCTATCGCAGACAAGACAACACTGGCCCGGAAATCCTGCTGGAAAATTTGGTGTACCTGAAACTGAGACGGAAATTGGAACTTCCAACAAAACGCTGTAGGGTAGAAGTTGTTTTAGCTAACATACTGGGCACATATTTGAGTGCAAAAGGTAAGGTATTGCTTTGTTTATGTAAGATCTGAGTGTTTCACCCAGCACTCCAGCATCCTCTCTTAAGTAGGGGAGGAACCAGAATACTAAGAAGTCTGTATATGCACAGGATGTGAAGTACTATAAGAAACAACTTCTTCCTAGAGATATTAGAAATCTAACTTTTCAGTTGAAAGCTATTGCTCCATGTCCTGTCACTCCAGGCCCTGATAAAGACCCCCTCCCCAGCTTTCCTATAGGTTGCCTTTAATTACAGGAAGGCTCTCCCTGGGGTCACAGTAGTCTACGTGTTACCCAGGTGTCACAGATAATTCCTGAGATAGGAATAATGACAAGGGTTAATCTATTGCAGATGATTTCATACAATAATAGAAAAGCTTTTGTTGGAAAGCACAAGGGAGGGGAGGGTGGGCGAACAGCTCTGTGTTGTTTAACTGTCGGCTGGGTTAAACCACACCAGTGTGGTTTAAAAAAAAAAAGTGGAGGAGGAGGTGACCAAAAATATCACAAATACAAAAAAGAAAAGAGGAGGAGGAGGAGGAGGGGGCCAAAAAATCACGAATACAAAAACAAAAAGAGGAGGAAGAGGAGGTGACCAATAGAGTGAATTTTTTTGGCCGCTCCTCCTCCTACTCCTATTTTTTTTTTTGGATTTGTGTTGTTTTTTTTTTTTTTTTTGCCGCCTCCTCCTCCTCATGCTTTTCTTTATGTATTTGTGATTTTTTTCTGTCTCCCTCATCCTCCTCTTTTTTTTTTTTGTATTTGTGACTTTTTCCTGCCACCTCCTCCTCATGCTTTTTTTTTTGTATTTTTAGTTTTTATAGCCACCTCCTCCTCCGCCTTTCTTCTTTTTTGTGCCTCCATTTTCTCTGCCACCTCCTCCTCCTCCTCTTTTTTTTCTTTTTTTGTATTTGGTGTTTTTTGCTGTCATTTCCTTCTCCACCTCTTTTTTTTTTTTTGTATTTGTGATTTTTTTCTCTGTTACCTCCTCCTCGTGCTCCTTTTATACCTCTGATTTTTTTTCTTATGTTTCTCATCCCTTATTTTTTTTTTTTTTTTTTGTATTTTTGATTTTTGACCACCTCCTCCTCCTCCTCTTCTTTTTTTTCTGTATTTGTGATTTTTTTCGGCTGCCTCCTCCTCCTCCAGTTCTTCTTTTCTTCTGTATTTGTGATTCTTTTCTGTCACTCCCCTCTTCCTCCTCCTCTTTTTTTTTTTGGATTTTTGATTTTTTTCTGTCTCCCCCTTCTCCTCCTGTTTTCTTGGATTTTGTGAACTTTGGCCACCTCCTCCTCCTCAACCTCTTTTTGTTTTCTGTATTTGCTAATTTTAAGGATCTCTCCTCCTTATGCTAATGTTTTTTGTATTTGTGATTTTTGATGTTTGACCTTCTCCTCCTCATCCTCTTTTATTTTGTATTTGTGAGACTTCTCAGCCACCTCCTCCTCGTCTATCTCTTTTTTTTTCGTATTTCTGATTTTTTTGGCCGCCTCCTTCTTCTCTTTTTTGTATTTGTGATTTTTAGCCACCTCCTCCTCCTCATGCTCTTTTTTTTATTTGTGTTTTTACTTCTACCTCCTCCTCCTCCTCTTTTTTTTTTTTTGTATTGGTGATTCTTTTTTAACCTCCTCCTCATCTCTTTAATTTTTTTGTTTTTTTTTTTTTTTTTAATTTTTTCATGGCCACCTTTTCCGCCTCTTCTTTATTTTTTGTATTTGTGATTTTATGGCCTCCTCCCTCCACCTCCTCCTCTTTTTTTTTTTTTGTATTTGTGATTTTATGGCCTCTCTCCTCCACCTCCTCCTCTTTATTTATTTTGTATTTGTGACTTTTTGGCCTCCTCCTCCTCCTCCTCATGCTCTTTGCTTTTGTATTTCTGACTTTTTTCGGCCTCCTCCTCTTCCTCCTAATGCTCTTTTTCTTTTTGTATTTGTGATTTTTTTGGCCTTCTCTGGGGAGGTGATGGCTGTGATGCTGCCCACCGCTCCTAATTCTAGTTCCATTTGTCACCCCACAGGACCATGGCACTGTGACCCTGTAAGGTAGCAGCTGGCGGCTCCTATCATCTTGATGACGCTCTGT
>NC_092615.1:8590000-8670000 GCF_047663525.1 Anas platyrhynchos
CTGGTAGTCTACGGATCACTTTGGCTTAGGAAGAGAAGCCTGGGCTTTTCAATTTGGTCATTCAGAGCAACTTCATTACCACTTTAGTCCCTTCACCCTTTCTCCTTGTGAATACCAAGCACCCCTTCAACACACAAACTTGATGTTACCCCTTCGTCTACCACCCCTCGCACTTTTAACAGCTGGAACTGTTTACAAAGACTCAGCAGTCCTGAGAATCTAAACATAACAGGGATCTATCTTTCTTTACCTGCTGAAACAGAGGCGTTTTTTTCTCTGGTCCGTCAGGCATTCCCTCTTTTAATTCATCTCCAGAAACCAAGGATGCATCGTCATCACTGTCGAACGTATCATCTTGTAAAATAGGATTTAAATGGTCTGAAAGACAAAAGAGGTTTGTTAACTTTCCTGAATAGCCTTTGTCTCGTTCTCTTACATGAATACAGCTTCTAAATCAGTGCCAAAACCCTTTCTTCATTTGAGAGCACACACTGAAAGCTATTTCCTAGAGTTCATCCCACCACAGATCTAAGGAGATGGCACAAGGCCCTACAAGCTGTACTAAGTCCCACTGATGTGTACGTATAAGGTACGCTACTCTTGGTGATTTTTTTCTCCCCCTTAGAATAAAGGAGATTACAAACAATTTCCGCAGTTGCTAAATAGCTAAAAAAAAAAACAAAAAAAAACAAGACCATTTCTTTCTGGAGGAGGTTCCCACAATGAAAGCACAGGGATTAAGGGTGTGATGGCCACAGAATTCCATTCATCTAGTAAATATCACTGCTAATTGATCTCACATGCACATGTATAGTACGATCCACAAACATTTAAATTAGGAGACTGGTTAAAAACGATGATAGCTAAAACAATATTTAGCTTAGACCAGTTATACTTGTATCCTGGTCCCGACATTCTTCAGAAAGGAATTAGAAACATTGACCTAGAAATGCTTCCCCTCCAAATATCTGAGTTTTGATTTTTTAAAGAAAAATAGGTGCCTTATACTTCAAACCTCAAGTCAACCTCTACAAATGCTAATTATCTTAGCTGCCGTCAGAAGCAGGATGCTTCAGTAGAGAACGCATCGTCCTTTACTGTGTATTGAGTCATTCAGGGCTTCCATTTGGCATTTCAGTTTCGAATCCAGAATAAAACCTATGCGTTATCTTCCAGACATGCCCAAAAGAAAGACATGCACATGCAAATAATAAAATTCTACCATCATTATGTCTGAAAGGTTTAAGTTGATTGCACAAACCACAAGTTTTTGCTTTAGCAGAATTATAAAGAAGTGGATGCTGTGGTTATACCTTGCTGTCGGTCCTCCTTTAGTGCGAGCTGTGCATGCGGGAAGATCTTCTGCACAACTTGTAAAATATTCGCTCCTGATCTTTTAAAAAGTGGCTTGAAAATGGGTGATAGTGCTTGTCCGGGTGAAGCCACGATCCTGTTTGATGCCGGAACAACCTTCTTCAGAGCCATGAAAAAGTCCTTTGCTTTTATTTTAATAGAAGCAACCTCTCCCTACTTGCATAATATAATGCTTTTTTTTATTTTTATATAATGCTTTTTTTTTGCTTTTATTTTAATAGTAGCAACCTCTCCCTACTTGCATAAATCTGAGGATAGCATCGACGTAGAGAGCACAGCGCAGCTTCAGTACATAAAGATTTGATATCTGCACCACAGTATCCTAACAAACAAAAATCAAACGTTACATCAGTCAAGGCCCAGGTTTACAACATGCAACATTTAAAGAATTTGTAATGCCAAAACCAAACAGGTTAACAGGGAATTCAAAGTGCTACCGCTCTGCAGGGAAGTTTCATGTTGCTCACTGCCTGATATCCTGCGCTTATGCAGCTGAAGCAGACTCCTCATCAAAAACTATACTCTTGAGGAAGATGCCCCAGAACCATTTAACGTTCTCAGACAACAAAAAGAACGACAACAAAGAGTAAATAGATGAAAGCATCTAACTCTGATTGCTATGAAGGCGTGCCAGCTGCCTCGTTGACTAGTTGTGCAGCAAGGCACAAGAGCTTGGGTACTGCCTGGTACAAGCTAAGGTTCTTTACAACTTGCTCACAAGCAAGAATCCATTTTGGTTTCAGTCTTACCAATGCATTTCTCAGCTAGTTCATCAAGCAACATGTCCGGTGGCTTAGGGGTCCAGTCACGAGTATGAATCTTGAAAATTTCTTTTCTAGCCTGGAAGCAAAATCATTGCGTTTTAGCTTGTCCCAAGTTTTCCTTAAAAATACCAACAAGAAACAAACAAACCAAAAAGCAAGCAAACAAACAAACAAAAAAAACCCAGTCCTTCCTCAAAACCCCTCATCTATTAATACGCTTTTCTTACTTGCTCAACTTTCAAGTATTTTACAGTTATTTAATATACACTCTGCATTTTCAACCAGGAAATTGAATATTTCTTATTTGTTATACTGAACTTTTTCTAGGAACCTACAATGAAAGAAAAGGCATTTATAGCTTCAATAACAAGTTTCCAAACTACGGGACCTAATGACCCAGAGGAAAATACTGTAATGAAAAATTTATCCAGAAACATTTCTTTGTTGTCCAAAAATCTTCTCTAAAACTTAGCAAGCTTTCATTGTGACAGTCTCATTACTTCATCACATTTGCTTTTCAGGCAGTAAATTCACAGAAAGCACTTCTGGCACAATGCTTCAAATTGCTACAATTACTATAAAGAAGAAAATAATTATGACTCAAACTACTACCACCGATCCGGGGCACAATCAAATGCAAACACGTCCCCTATTCATTCAGAAGTGAAGGATTGAGACCAAAAACACAACTTCATGATGAAAACGCCCAAGTGGACTAAATAATTAAGCAAACAGGTACAACTTTGGGAATGAAAGGTTTGATTATAGAACTAACTACTTGGTGGTATCATCCTGACCATATATATCCAGTACCAGATTTGCCCTCCATGGAACAACGCAGTGTCTCCACATATCACTCTTTTGTTCAAGTTGTCAATTATTTTTTTTTCCTATAAAGTTGGACTTTGCCATGGTAGAACTAACGTTGAATTTAAGTTCTCACCTCTTTATTTGGCAAGTTGAAGAGGAACTCTCTGCCAAAGCGTCCTGGTCTTCGTAAAGCAGGATCTATAGAATCCAGTCTGTTGGTAGCTCCGATTACCACGATCTCCCCTCTGTTATCTGTGCCATCCATAAGCGTCAGAAGAGTTGAAACAATGGAACTAATAGAAAAATATAGTTTTTATTTACTGGTTCAGTAAATTTTGTTACATTCCACATGACTTTCTTGATGCCGGAACAACCTTCTTCCTAGTAGTCATTCAAAAGTGGGAAAAAAATAGTCTACCAAGTCGGGTTTTTTTTTTTGGTTTGATAATACATCTGCAGACTGGTAAGTCATCAAGCACTTCAAGACTGTTTGAAATAATCTCTACATTAATGGAAAAGGAGTACTGCACACTTCTGCTCAGGAAGAAAATCACGGAAAATGTTCCGTGATGTTCCCTCTTGCTTTGGTAATGCTCTTTCTCAGTGTTTTTAGTCTTGTCCTTTCTACCTTGGCATCTCTCTGCAATAGCTGAGGAGGAAAGCTTTTTAGAGCTACATTCAGTGTCACACTTGAGAGAGGAAGTTTGCCGCAATTTCTCACCAGGCTCAGAAGTCTCTTTGCCGTACAAAACATTTTCTTTTGAAATAAGGTCACGTTCTTTTGATCTTCTTGGTTTCTCCTTGTCTCCACCGTCATCACATTGGTACTGTGCGAGGTATTCATCCTTCCCAGTAGATTTCGGAGGGTCCGCGACACTGCACAAAATAAAATCACATTTCTCACTTCTGCTGAAGGACGTGAAGATTAACAGTAAAACCTTCCAAAGGCAAACAAACAAACAAAAACCTCCAGACTACAGGAACACTCGCAAAGATATGCCATTTAGAAACCTCTCCTGCGATAAGGACACCTTCTCCAGCTCCCAGAGAAAGTGTTTTTTCCCCTCTTGCTTCTGAAGCCATTGCACTAAAAAAGCACACACATCTGTCTCCCTCCACATGCTGCTGCTCTGAATAAGAGCCAGAAGATTCAAAACCACCCTATTTGGTCTCCCCACATAGCCGAAAAAAACACCAGTTGAAACAGAGTTTTCTACCTCTCTCCCAAGAATTTACATTCACGTATCCTGTGACTGCAAAAATAGAAGGCGGGGCTCAGGAGGAACAGCCAGTGTTGGAAATGAAAAAAAGCAGCCCGTTTCTTCAGAGTCTTAAGCCTATTCTACTAGGAAAACAAAACAAAACAAAACAAGAGGAGAGGAGAACAACAGCGGGAAATTTACCTATTCTCCAGGTGTTCAATTGCAAAGCCTCCGCTGGAGGATCAACAGCTGTGAATTCAGCGTGCTTAGGAGAAATCAGATCTACGTCTGAACCACAACTATTTCAGTAGTATCACTAACTTATGTTACTCTGAAGAAGCAGTCAGCACCCTTTCTATGTTAGGAAATAGCTGAACAGAGTCTGTTATTCACAGGAATTATTCAGGCAGGCTTCTTTAGGAAGGCTGGGTTTCACTAGAACATTACTAGCCTGTAAGCCTCATGGCATCACCTTCCATCTTGACTGCTAAACCTCCTTGCTCCCTACTATCTTCTTTGCCAAGATACAGCTGTCCACGTTTACTTTTCCTACTTGGCTGGACTGAATTTAAGAAGGGATCTTGCAACTCTTCCTCTTGTTTGCCACTTAATCATCACACCAAATGAAAACTATTTGCCTTTCACCTCTTTATTTCAGGCATTCTTTCCTAGTGGTCATTTAAAAACGGAAAGAAAAAGTCCATCAGCTTTTTTTTTAATATCCAGCAGACTGTTAAGTCACCAAGCACTTCAAGACTGTTGGAAATAATCTCTACATTAATAGAAAAGGAATTCCTCAGACACACTGCGGCCGCTTACCTTTAATACACTCGTTGGATGAGACGGAGCTGTATTTCTTGCTTTCGCCTGCACTGGAAGGCTTCCCTTCCTTGTAAGGTTGTTTACTGCTCTCACTTCTGCATTGCTCACATGAAGAGCCATCTGGAGGACGGGATTCTTCCTTCTTCTCCCGCGTTATCTTCTGGAAACGAGGATCTAAGTGTTCCAAGGAGCCTTTCACTTTCCTGCTGTTTCTCTTTTTTCTTCTTTTTCTTCTCCTTTTTCTTCTTGTTTTACGCTTGGGATTGGCATTGTCAAAGTGGAGCACACAGAAACACAAATCGTGAAGTCTGAAAGAAACATGCAAGTTTAAAAGAGAAAAAAAGATGTGGCACTTGTTGCCTATATGAAACTTTATTTATTTTACCACAGGTGATGATTTGCAGCATGTCAGCTATTTTGTGGTGCTTTGTGCACACGCAACTTACTTTAGATGTAGCAAACTTAAGCCCTCAGATTGGAGGACCATAGGTCCTGGTTTGTACACAGATCATTAACAATGGCTAGCTCTGGAATACGTGCAAGCAGAAAAAAACTTTTAACCTAATCCAGAATGGTGTACGGATGTGTTTCCAACTATGTGGTCCAAAGCTAGTGCTCTGAAACAATTCAGCAATAGCTTTCCTATCTTCACTGATCAACCTAACAACATGATCCCCAGCCAGCTGATGCTATCTAAGTAACTTAGAAACTACCAGAAAAAAAAAAAAAAAAAAAAAAAAAAAAAAAAAAGAAGAAGAAAAAAAGAGAAGAAAAAAAAAAGGAGAAAAAAAAAAAAAGAAGGAATACATGAGAAGCACCCAGAAAAGAATTAGGATAAAAAATGCGGAGTATGCTGGAATCCTTGCTTACTTGGAATCCTTCTCTCCATGTTTATCCTTAGACTTCTTTTTCTTCTAGAACTTGTGATATTTTTGCATTTTTTTCACCACCTAAAAGCTCCTTTTCTATCTTTCTGTCTTTCCTTTCTATTTCACTTTCACTACCTTCTGCACGGGTAGATTTTCTTTTTCTGTTTCCTTCTGTTTCATTTTTCTGGCGACAGTTCTCCAAATGAGCTGACACAGGTGGAAGCGCATGTCTTTCACGAGAATGTCTTCCAGAATGTTGCTGAGATACCGAGCAACGATGCAAGTCTGCTCGGGGTGTGCTAAAGCGACGTCCATCTTCATCTCTCAAGAGGGAACCGTGAGGCCATCCACTTTTGTAATGATAATGCTTATGTGACCTGCCGTAGTAAGTTGCAGTCCATTTGTCAAAGGCTGCATCGCCGTGAGAGAACTTTCTCTCTCTACTGTCTCCTGTCGCATGAGGTGAATAGTAATCATTGTAATAGCTACATCTTTCCCACCTCCGTGCTTCATCTCGATAGTATCTTTCTCTGCTCCAACTTCTTTCCCCTTTGGATCGGTAATATCTATTGCTACCTTGTTCTGATCTTCCTCCGCTGCCAGATCTGGACTTTGAATATTTGACTGCTCTTCTGCCATTCTCAGGGCTGTTTCTTTCACCAGGGAAAGATCTGCACCTGCTTCCCTCCCAGTGCTCCTGCTTGTGACGCTTTTGATGAACAACTTCCACGCTCTGAGAACACCTCCTCTTGCTGGAAGGACCTGCTTTTTGACTCTCCTTCTCTTCACTAGGAGCATGTTCCCTCTTGCTTTGGTAATGCTCTTTCTCAGTGTTTTTAGTCTTGTCCTTTCTACCTTGGCATCTCTCTGCAATAGCTGAGGAGGAAAGCTTTTTAGAGCTACATTCAGTGTCACACTTGAGAGAGGAAGTTTGCCGCAATTTCTCACCAGGCTCAGAAGACTCTTTGCCGTACAAAACATTTTCTTTTGAAATGAGGTCACGTTCTTTTGATCTTCTTGGTTTCTCCTTGTCTCCACCGTCATCACATTGGTACTGTGCGAGGTATTCATCCTTCCCAGTAGATTTCGGAGGGTCCGCGACACTGCACAAAATAAAATCACATTTCTCACTTCTGCTGAAGGACGTGAAGATTAACAGTAAAACCTTCCAAAGGCAAACAAACAAACAAAAACCTCCAGACTACAGGAACACTCGCAAAGATATGCCATTTAGAAACCTCTCCTGTGATTAGGACACCTTCTTCAGCTCCCTGAGAAAGTGCTTTCTCCCCTCTTGCTTCTGAAGCCATTGCACTAAAAAAGCAAATGCATCCGTCTCCTTCCACCTGCTGCTCTGAGAAAAAAGGCATAGGGGCGAGCGGGGAACAGCCAGTGTTTCTCCAGACAGTGGAGAAAAATGGAAAAACATTCTATGAAGGAACACAAGTTCTCCTTGAGGCACCAACCTGCATCAGAGTGATATGCTCAGTGCTGATCATTAGTTCTGTTCGTAACGCTGGACATACAGCATGGAATTGTACTAATTTAAATCCTTCCATTAAATACTATTAGTAGACAGATAAAACCGTAACGAACTTCCATAAGGTCTTGTCTTAATCAGACTGTGCTCATTTTACCTCGTTTCCTCTGACAAGCTGTTCAGCTGGCTGGCTGTGAGGGACTCCGTGATGATTTCTCGATTGACTGAAGGCATAGCTCCAGGCATCTGCAATCAAAACGCACAAGTCAGCAGACAAAAAAATACTATTTGTAGTAGTACTGAGGACTAGTCTTGTCAGAATTTCTCCATTAAATGGTAAGCAAGACCGTTTTGAGTTGTATGCATTATCTACACTTCAAAGATAACCCCAACTCACCTCCCAAAATCTACTTTATGAAACTTAGGAATTTTTATCTCAGCTGAGCTTAAGTTGACAAGTTCTAATGTAAGCTCAGGTCTGCAAATTCTAATGGGATAATACCACAAAGTCTTACAATCACATTTGTGCTGTGTTTTCTCAGTATTTCACCTGAATTAGGAACACAATAAACACTCCCGAATACATCATAGGTGAGAAATTCTCGATGGAGCAAATCTATGTTTCAAGCAATCCATTTGTTTTAGAAAAGAGCATCTCAGAAGGTTTAGCAGGTTCAACTCGGCAAGTGGAATCATCAAGTTTCAGTCCGTTTTCTTTCGATTCATTAACTAACCTAATAGCACCATTTAGTGAATGTTTTTGGCAGCTCATGCTGGGATCTTCCTTCGTCAGCATTCTGACAGGAAGAACCGGAATGCTGCAATGTACGGACTACCTTTCCAACCAAAATTCCATTAGAGGACATTGCATTGCAATTCCTTTTAAATAAGCCCTTTGACTCCTCCTCAGATTTTCCTGAAGATTCTGCACCGTAAGGGACTGTGTTATCAGAGCTGAGTTTAGGATTTTCATTCACTGTTGGCTCCACAAAAATCTCATCAGAAACTTTTTTGCTTGTTTGCATTTGCTTCATTTGCATTACCGAATTTGTAATTGTGGATGAAGGAACAGCCTGGTAGAGATCTTCGTCCTCCGCAGCACTGCTAAGACAGTCAGGCTGTGACACAGTCCGACGAGCAGGCAATTTATTGTGAATACTGGTGGTGATCTTCTGTTTTCTTGACGGATCAGTAATTGAAGGCCTGGTAATTGTCTGGTTTTGAACACAGGCCATCGGTGGTGCTGAAGATGGCCTTTTTAGGGTGACACCAGTGGTCTTTGCGTCCTCTTTTATGGATCCATTTCCATTTAAACGGCTTGAATTCTGTATTTAAAAAGAAGAAATGGCAAGATGGATTAACGCAAACACTGCATTTAACATTTTGAAACACAAAACTCTCCTACTGAGTATTTCTACAAATGGTCTTAACACCTACAAAGAAAAACACACTGCCCTTTAAAGATAAATGCAAGTCCAATAAGCGTATTCAATTCCTGCTTTTGGTTTACAGCCGATTGGAATCAAATTAACATCATCTTTGAAAACCAGCCAAACAACTTAACATTACCTGCTGCTATTCCCAAATATATTTATTTTCCCCTTTAAACATACCCTGAAAAGCCTGAAGGAATTGTTCTGGTGCTCAGGAATAAGACAATTAGTTTTCCCTGTCTTAGCTAAAGTGACGACGATAGGAAAAACAAGTCCTCTTTTAAATGATTCGAGGATTAGTACACTCTGCTTAAATTGTCAAAGAGCGTAGCTCTCTGTGCTTTAGAAAGCTGTCTTGGAGGTATTAAGTAATGGAGTCGCATGGCTGCACAATTTAGCAGTAACCACTGTTTGAATGACTCTGGCTGTAGCATGAAGGCTGTGAAGAAAGCTGCAGCATGGGAAGGAAAACAAAACTAAGATGCTGAAAACCAAACAAAAAACCCCACACCAAACCCCAAACCCACTAGCAGTTTGGTGCCGTTACCTGCCCTCCCACTTCCCTGAATTACCTTAATCATATGAGGAAGAAGTCGTGGTCCCATAAATCCAGCCTGCTTACTATTAGCCCCCTGCTGACCAGGAGGGAATGAACAGGGATAAGATGGTGCTGGCAAGTAAAACGCACGTTCTCCAAGTGTCAAATCATAGCGCCTTCAGAAAAGAGCAGTGATCGTAGTTTAGTTTTTCTTTCAGCCTACTCTTGGATTAAATCCCATCCTATAATTTTAGAGGAACAGTTCATACGATATGGAAGCCTTCTCTACAGAAGGCTTCGCCAAGACTACAAACTGAAAAGGAGAGAACAGTCTTCCTACTAAGACTATCACTTTCAGAACAATAATTCATTCTTACACGACAGATGACCTTCATTTTTCTCCTTCTCTAAATTAGCCAGCTACAGGTAACACATAGATAGCAATTTACACAAGTGCTGCAGTTTCAGGCCAAGCAACAAAAGATAATAAATGACACAGAGAATTTCAGGTTAGACAGAACTGAATTAGACAAATAATAATCTTTCCCTGGGATAGCAAGAAAAACACTTGCAAAACAGAAAAATATCAATAACAGGAAAGTAAATCTCTTCTGAACACATGTTAAGATTTGTTATTACCTGATATAAAAAAGTATGTAAGCTTGCTGACCAAGAACTCTCTTAATGTCAGTACGGACTACTTTAGCATCATTCATCTGATACCAAAGTCCATTACCAGCCTGCAAATAAAGACAACCATTTCTTTAGGTGAATAGCACGTGTTCCAAATGAAATCACGGATAGGAACAAAATACACACGTGTCAAATAAAAATATAATGAAATCTTTTTCCCTAGAAACAGTAGCTGCTAGTCACGCTTTCACTGGTTTGCCAGCACAACCTTTACCCTGTTAGAAATGCTGTTGACTTCTACCTTTACATAGCATATATAGTGTCCTGAGTGACAGCTGACACCGTGATGTACCAGCACCGCGTATAAGGCATAGAGCAGTGGTTCTCCCATTGACTGTGACATGTAGGCTCTCAGGTCCAAATACTCCGGATATTTCACCTCCTAAAGAGAGACCAAGAAGATAGAAAAATTATCCCAGAGTACCTCGTGGACTAGCCAGAGAAAAACACTTCCAAAAAACACAGACTAGAATTTATTTCTAGAATATATTTCTAGAAGATATTTCTTGATTCACTACAAATAAGTCTTCCCATAAACAATGTTTAAGACTAGAAGTTGCAGAGAACTGTTTCCTGATGAATCAGCCTTCTCAGAGGAAAGCATATGCTTCTTGTCAAGCGGGAACTTTATTGATATTAAGAGAAAGAATAAGCCATAGTCGTTAGTCTACAATTACTGTCTGAAAATATAAACAACTTTCAGCTTTGGGGGATGTCCCATTACATGATGATATAGTTGCATTACAGTGGTAAATATACCTTGTTGATCTTTCCACCTGTGAAATCTGCAAATCTTTTCAGTGATATTGTGAGAACCTTGGAAGAACGGTGTATGGTAAATCTCTTGGATGCAGGAACCATCTTATTACACCTTAAAAACAAGCAGAGATAAGTGTTTGAAGGCATCTTCTTTTTTCGCCCCCAAAACAAACTCGTTTTAATGTCTCACGCATGCCTATGCTATTTGAATGACATTTACTTGCATAATAGGTTGGTCTTTTTTCTTTTCATAAACCCATGCACTGCGTGTCAGGTTTGTTAATACAGTGAAGAAGGTAAATTCTCCCAAAACCCCGGGCATAGCAGGAACAGGAATCTCTCACGAAAGGGTATTACCAGGTTGGATGGCAAGGTACCATTTCTTGGTCTACAAAAGTGGCTATTTGAACTCCAATCCTGGATACATTCTTTCAGCTTTCAAGGGAAATACAAATAATGAAAGTGGAACGAGAGAGCCTTGGTCCCCAGGACTAGAAATTGCAAATAATCTCCAACATAGGTCGTCTATCAACATCAAAAATACAACAGAAGCACATGGTCATTCTACAGGAGGGAGACATTTAACAGTAGGAAGTCTTCATGTACTGAGCTTCATGTACTGAGCTTCATGTACTTCATGTACATGTACTTCATGTACTGAGCTTGTCTGGAAAGACACTGAAACTGTCTGCCATCCTTTGAAACACAATAGTTCAGTTTGATACATGGCCCGCTCCAAGGTAGGACCTACAGTGTAAGCAGTGAAAATTAGCCACTAGCCCAGAGAACAACGGAAACTGGGCAGTTTACATCAAGAAAAGTACTGTCGAGAGCTAATAAATAGAAAGAACAAAAGTATCTCTTTTTGAATTCTGATGGCAAAATACGAGCCAGAGAATTGCAAACCCATAGGGAATGCCTCTGAACAAGACTTCCCCCCTCCAAAGAAACAAAAATCCAAGTGTTTTATAAACTTCCACAAAACTCGTAAGTAGATCCAAAGTTTAGAGGTAGTCCAACAGAGTCATGCAACATATAAAACTGACATCTAGGATTAAGACCTAATTCGTCAAAATCTTACTCGCTACATTTATAGCAATTCTCTCCACCCAGCTCTTCAGGTTTCACAAAGAGTTCCAGAGCTCTGGTAACAGATGAAACCGCCTAGAGGAGTGAGAAAGAAGAGCGTAAAGTCACCGTAAATTCAAAATTCCAGAGACGTACTAGTAGGTTGTAAGAGAATCTTACTAACATACTCCAGCGATCTACTATGAGCACTGTGAAGAAGGAGGCAGAAAGAGCATGCTCAGCATTGACCTCACCTGGAAGTCATTTGACTTCGGAACAAATACTTTTCCAGTAGCCTAGACAGCATCTATAGTGTGCTTTGTCATCAATACTGGGGACAAATTCATCAGTCTAACAATTAGATGTACATTGGGGTAGAACAACAGAGAAGTATGACAGCATTATAATTTTTGCAGAAAGAGAATTCTTTCCCCTTAAACCCAATGCAAATGTGGAGACTATTTACATGGGTTCCACAGAAGGACAAAGTCCAATCCACTTCCTTAGCACCACCAAGCTCTTACGTTTTAACATTATATGTGGTTTGGTTTTTTAAGGTAAACAAGTTTAATTTAGAAAGTTAGGCATGTACTTAAACATCATGAATTATATTTAGAAAACATCTTACCTTTATATCCAAAGTGATATCAAGAAATGCCTCATACGTATCCGAAACTGCTTTGCAATTCAAGCACTTCACTGGAAGCAAAATATAAATGCTTAACCTTATGTGAAGGAGACTAACTGTCCAAATTCAAGTTGTTGCCAGATACTACTTTAGACAAACTACAGACTGCTTTACTACCGACAAAAGACACAGATCAGTTCTAAGGACAGGAATATTTTTTAAAGTACCTCTCGATCTTAGAAATCCTCCAAATATTTGATGAATGATGGTGGTAGCTTGAGAAGATCTGTCCAATCTGGAAATAAATTATAATCAGACCTCAGAAGATTTAAGGCGCACAGTTAACTCTTCAAAGAGTTTTATGAAAACTAAGGATGATGTAGACTTTCGTTGCTGATAGTAAATAAGGCACTAAAAGGTGCTAGAGATCATTTTTGATAGTAAATAAAGGACTAGAAGGTGCTAGAGAATGTATGAAAGTGAACTTGTTTATGCTTACTCGGTGCTTCCATTCAAGCACGCTTCCTGCATAGCATCAACAGTATAGCGCAAGAACTCGTGTGCGTCTTCTTGACTGCCAAAACGGAAATGTTGTCCTATTCCTAAAGAAGAAGATGATAGCATTCACCTCATTTAAAAATGAAATCATTCTTGTATTTCTAAAATCTCTCTTCTTTCTAGTGTTAAAACCACTTATACACATCAAATAAGTATTTGAAGATTACAAGCTATCGAAAAGAAACACATCTGAAGCCACTTACGACTGAGATTACTGATAACATGCGTAGGCTCGATGGCATCAACAGTGCAACGCAGGGCCTGGTTAATGTGAGTCTCCATTGTGCACATCATGCAAAAATCTTGTTCACGACCTGAAGAGTGAAAGAAGAAAGCATCCCAGTCCAGCAAAATATCCATAACTACAAACAAACATCTAAGTAAAATTTAAACTATAGATACGATATCCACTCTCCTTGCTACATTCTATTCTCCCAAGATGCCAATGTCCCAACAGTCTTGTAACATTTCATTTCACACAACTTTACAGAATAAAAATATCCACTAAGCCTGTATTCAAATGCATTTTGTGATGAGAAATCTAAAAGACTACTGCAAAGTCACATTTGTAAAGGCTGACAGGAATGTGAACTCCACAGGCTGAAAAATGTATTACTCTCTAAAATTACTACTAAATGCATTACTGTCCAATGCACTTCATTATTCCCACGAAGCAATAAATGATCCTTTAATAAATAAATAAATAAATAAATAAATAAATTCATTCATTAAACAAACAGTGCATTAATTGCACTCCGTATGCTATTCGGAGCCCACTGCTAATACAGTGCTCAAAGCCAGCTTCTACAGGTAAAATCAGGCAAATAAGCTTGTCTCAGAATCACTGCTGTTCTTTCACCTTCAGAGCTGTCCAACAGATTTGAAATACTCTTAGAAAGTACTCACATGACTGGCCGTGCTCGAGAGAAAGCATGTAATTGGCAAGTGGGGGTGTGTAGGTCAAACACTGTAGAGTAGCATTAAGAAAACATGTGTTGCCAAGATTGTACAGGCCAACTCCAACACTTTGTGTTTCTCGCCAATCCATACAAATCTTCTCAGGTGGAAAAAGAATGCTCTGTGGTGGAGCAATTCCATCATTAACGACTGCAAGAAAGTTAAATTTAAAAAGAGATTTTGTTTGTTTGTTTCTAAGCAAGGTATTTAAAAAAATACTATTCTGCAGGAGCACCTAGAGGAGCTAGCTACAATCCAAGCCAGAAGAAAATTATTGCAGACAGCTTTAATACCGCCAAATTCAAATTGGCTGGTCAACACAATGTTTTGGGGAAAAAAAAAAAAAAAAAACAGCTTTCGTCAACCATTTTAATTTTTCTAAGGCAAGGCTAACTGCCATTCTGTTTGTAGTACCTAATGCCAAGTTCCTCTCCATCTATAATCTTTAACCTGATTAACTCAACTACTGTGTTTTTCCTTATTATAACTTAAACCACAAGCTTAGACTTGAAATTATACGGAAAAAAGGTAAAAACTAGTAACTAGGAATGACGGTACCCCTACAGATACCAGATCTTTTCCTGAGCAATGTTATCATTCAAAAAACGTGTGAAAAATGGAAGCTGTGAATAGCAACAATCAAACACTTTTCTTTGCAAAACGGAAAAGACATGGATGAATCTGTGCATTACAAAAAGCTCCCCATATTTCTCTGTTGACTGTAAATATATCAAAATTAATTTCTGTAACATCAGTCACTTCAGTTGCCTTAGGGGATTCGCTTTTGAAGTCTTTGTTCACACTAGTCCCCTTCTCTATCAGTGCAACAAGTAAGAACTGCATTTTCTACTTTTGCTTTGAAGAAAATGGAGTCAGGATAAAGCTCACACTTACTTAGATCTCTTGGGGCAAAAGCCTTAGATTTTTCAGATGATCTACAGTAAATAGCACCTCCACGTCCTTGGGCCACAGAGACTTGGCTTGAATCTTCTGCAGGCGGTATCTGGCCCCAGTTTGCGGTGCGTGACATCAGTATTTTAGTACTTGGTTTCTTGGATTTGCCAGACCGCCTTGAAGAGGGCTTTTTAGACTTTGAAGATTTGGGCTTCTTAACTACGGTCATTGTTGACATCTGCGACAGAGACAGAAGTTCTGGTTGACGTAAGAATATCAAGAAGCATTCCAAGAAGAAAAGAATAGCAGAAGTCCTGTCACTTAATCTCAAAGAAACAGCCTTAAGAACTAAATCGCTGGTATGAATGATTTAAAAAGAATCCCCAAACTAAACACACAAAGTGAAAATTTCCATCTAAACTCTATCGGTATTACTTTTAGCTTCTGCAGAACTAGTGGCTGATGCCATTTCTTTCACTTCCGTAGGATTTTAATCCATTACAACTCTGGAGTCTTTTTAATATAAAAATGTAGAAGACATTCTCTGAGGGGAATCAGTTATTTATTGATTTCCAGAGTTGCACAATTATCTGTTAATTATTACCTATGATCTAATAGATAATTGTTGCAATTATCTATTGCTGGCGTTAGTAATGGAACACTATTACTTCACTGCCTGCGTTTTTCTGTTTCGTGTGCACAAAGGTACCCAGAACTCACTGCTCCTTTTCTTCTGTCTTTCCAGGGATCGCCCTCTACCTCACTGTCTACTGCACCAATCATGAGGGGTTTGTTGTTATTCTATAATGAGCCTAGCTTTTAAATACACCTTTTCTGGGCGTCACTTTGTGATAGCAAGTTAATTTGTGAGGGCTCCTCAGTCTACATCATGTGGTCGCTTTTTCCAGGTGAAAAAGCGGAGCCGTAAGTGGCAGTACACTAAAGCCCTGGCATGTTGAGATCCAAGAAGAGAGATGTTTGGCCCTCCTTCTCACTCCTGGGAACCATATACCTCAAAACCCACAGAGGATGGGCTATATCTCAGAGAAATCTTAGGAAAGGAGAGCATGAAGAGCACGTTTGCAAATTTATTTCTCCCTGGGCTTCTTCTGCTTCTCCACGAAATACGAGTTTGAATATAACTTTGGCAGCAGTACTTCTGGTGTTTTACTCCTACCACATTTAAAACTCCTACAAAAAACTGAAACGTTAGACTAAAAAGCAGCTCTTTCCGTTCTGCTTTGTAAAGTTGCACGTTTTCCTCATGCAAAACAACAGGGCAATGTAAGCTAGAAACGGAAATGCTGAATGTAAAACAAAACAAAACAAACCTCAGCCCTCCAGGACAAAAGCCAATAACTGCTACAAAGTCCTTTTTAAAATGCTGATTAGGTTTCAAGGTGATACCGCTTTAAATAAGCATAATTGTGTGTCCGTAGGCAGAAGCATCCATGACAGGATGAACTTCTATACTTCATGTTTTGTTACTGTCTTACTGTAGCACACAGGGACTTGTTACCTATAGGGAAACCACTAACCTAATGGAGCGTTTAAAACATAAGCTAGTTTGTTATACCAAAATGACTGAGAGAACAAAGCATAAAGTGCTTTCAGATTTCTAGCACGCCTTGATTGCTATCCATTAAACTTCAGACACGTTAAACAAAACACAGTAAATAAGAAAACTCCTAGTCCCACAGCTGGCAAATTATGTGCAGAGGTTGTAACTAGAACTTTTTTCCCTTGACATTTTACATTTAAGATTGATTTTAAATCCATTCTATACACACTTTCCGTTCCTGAAAAAACAATACGCAAACCTGAAAAATGCATTTACACGAGAAATGAAGTCGTCCTTGTCCGACTGGAAGACTAAGGTGACAGCTCCTGGGCTCAGGGATTTTCAGATAAGCTCCGATCTTCACCAGTGACAGCTCCTTTTTTCGGATTGAAAGAGAAAATGTTTCAGCAACACACTGAAAACACACTTAAGGGACAAGAAACAAAATTAAGACTGTAGTGAGAAGGAGAAAAGAAAAACAACACTGGGGAAGAAAGGAAAAGGTAAAGGAAAAAGGAAAAAGGAAAAAGGAAAAAAGCCTTGATCTTTATACTGACCAACGAGATAAGCCTTACACATTTTTAAGTTTATTTTTGACAACTGATTGAGGCGTTACCAGGTATTAAGTACGATTCAAGAGCAAATATTAACACTAGAAAGAAGAAATCCGATCCACCACCACTGTTTCAAAATACATCCATTTCTAATGTGGAGATAACGTCTCTCTGACAAGGTAGTAGAAAAACTGTAAATACCGACAGAGCTTCCTCTCCCGATGTTCCATATACATACCGATGCTGTTCCTACACCTACGCTCTGAGCATAAATTTATGTTGACATGAGTATCGGGTGTTACTCCTCTCTTTGTTTGCCTTGAGAGACACACCTCTTGTCCACTGAAAAGTAAACTCAAGATTCCAGATCAGTTAAGACAGTTGCTAATCCCCCATTCAGAGTTCTGCAGCAGCACTGTTCAGATGTGTTTAGCAGTCTCTTTAGAAAACGTTATCACTTAGGACCTGCTTCTCAGTAGGTACACGTTTGGCCTCCGCTTAGCAGAGTCAATCCCAGCTTAAGCTTTCGTACAAGAGCCCCTTCACGAAACGGACTTGGGCCCTGACATAACTGAGCTTAACCTTTAACCTTGAAGCTTCCTTAAAGAAGGAAGCAGCACCCAGGCCAGGAAATAGAAATTAATCGTCACTTTACCCTGAAACGCAGTGAGCTATTCTGTGCTGGCAGGATTGCTGCCGGGCTGGCCGACGAGGCGGCGGGCAGCTCCCCGGGGCCACAGGGCCTGTCACAGGGAGCCGCCGGAGGTCTCCAAGGTCCGGGAACAGCGGCAACAGCGGCAACAGCGAGGACAGAGGGGACAGCAGCAACAGCAGCAGCCACCTCAGCCAGGGCCGTCTCCACAACCGCCAAAACGGTCTCGGAATGCTGCCGAACTCGGAGCTCCAGCGTGACGCCTTTTGAACCTGGCCGCTGGAAGGACCTGCTTTTTGACTCTCCTTCTCTTCACTAGGAGCATGTTCCCTCTTGCTTTGGTAATGCTCTTTCTCAGTGTTTTTAGTCTTGTCCTTTCTACCTTGGCATCTCTCTGCAATAGCTGAGGAGGAAAGCTTTTTAGAGCTACATTCAGTGTCACACTTGAGAGAGGAAGTTTGCCGCAATTTCTCACCAGGCTCAGAAGTCTCTTTGCCGTACAAAACATTTTCATTAGAAATGAGGTCACGTTCTTTTGATCTTCTTGGCTTCTCCTTGTCTCCACCGTCATCACATTGGTACTGTGCGAGGTATTCATCCTTCCCAGTAGATTTCGGAGGGTCCGCGACACTGCACAAAATAAAATCACATTTCTCACTTCTGCTGAAGGACGTGAAGATTAACAGTAAAACCTTCCAAAGGCAAACAAACAAACAAAAACCTCCAGACTACAGGAACACTCGCAAAGATATGCCATTTAGAAACCTCTCCTGCGATTAGGACACCTTCTCCAGCTCCCAGAGAAAGTGTTTTTTCCCCTCTTGCTTCTGAAGCCATTGCACTAAAAAAGCACACGCATCTGTCTCCCTCCACATGCTGCTGCTCTGAATAAGAGCCAGAAGATTCAAAACCACCCTATTTGGTCTCCCCACATAGCCAAAAAAGACACCAGTTGAAACAGAGTTTTCTACCTCTCTCCCAAGAATTTACATTCACATATCTTGTGACTGCAAAAATAGAAGGCGGGGCTCAAAAGGAACAGCCAGTGTTGGAAATGAAAAAAAGCAGCCCGTTTCTTCAGAGTCTTAAGCCTATGCTACTAAGAAAAAAAAAAAAAAAAAAAAAAAAAAAAAAAAAAAAAACAAGAGGAAAGGAGAACAACAGCGGGAAACTTACCTATCCACAGGTGTTCAATTGCAAAGCCTCCGCTGGAGGATCAACAGCTGTGAATTCAGCGTGCTTAGGAGAAATCAGATCTACGTCTGAACCACAACTGTTTCAGTAGCATCACTAACTTATGTTACTCTGAAGAAGCAGTCAGCACCGTTTCTATGTTAGGAAATAGCTGAACAGTCTGTTATTCACAGGAATTATTCAGGCAGGCTTCTTTAGGAAGGCTGGGTTTACTAGAACATTGCTCCGCAAGTCCCTTCTATTCCTTTTCCCCTTAGAATCTGGGGATGTTTCAGCTAAAAAGGAGGGCAGAAACACTCTCCGTAGGTCTCCACCATGTAGTAAAACAGTGCTGTGTACCTGGTTAACTTCTGCAACCAGCAAAGCATTGCTATTTGCAGCAGTGCCCTGACCCCAGCCTCTTGCTGAGCTCCGTCCTGTGCTGCTCGGATGCTCCCGCTGCTCAGACACGGGGGCTTAGAGAGCCACCGGGCCAGCACAAGCCCCCGAGCTCACTGTCAAACTTCACTTTTGGCATCTTTCACTTCACCAGCGCCGCCGGACGAGGAGCCCAGCAATGCCTGACGCCGCTCCGGGCTCACCTAAATGTGGGGCAGGAAATTCAGATTCAAAGCTGCGAAGGTTTTTCTTAGTGAAAGCATGGAATGAGTGGCCATCGGTGACTAACCTTACAGGAAGGCATTCACTTTGTGAATGCTGCAGTGAGTGAAGACTGAAGGCGTTTTCTGAGTGACCTAAGGAGAGCCCTCCCCGAAAAGCAGGACGTTTTATTGTCTATGTAACATCTCCTTTGAAGGCTCGAGCATGAGATACACCAGGTTTAAAATCTCAAGACACAGATCTGCCACCACAGAAGCAATACATTTCATCTACTAAGCCTAAATACCGTATTTTGCCTCCTCTGTAGGTTTAAAAAAACACGGCCATGCTTGAAGGAATGCATTCTCAGATATTCTACGTATTTACAGTGCTTTAATTAATACCACAGACATGTTGTGCTGTTGAGGGGAATTTGCAATTACATTTTCATTTCCAACCAAACGCAGCCTGACACAAATTGGGAGCAAAAGGAACTAATCATCTGGAAGCCGGGATATGCATCATTCGCCATTTTCTAAGAAAATGACAAAAATATAAAACCCCAGCAGTCTGAGAACGTGAGCGCTGAGGTAAAGGCCTGATCAAACAAACGCGCACAACTATGATTTGTCCTTTTAACTCAGCAAAAGTCTGCAAACTGCCATGGTAGCAAATGAGGAGAAGGAGCTGGTATTTACAGAAGTTGCAGCTGAAGATTCAGATAAACCATTCGGGTCGATGCTCCCTTCCTGCAGGTTTAAGCTGCGGTCACATCGCCTATTTCAAACCCTTTTGATTTCTACCAGTCACCCCAGATCCCACCTATTTTGCACGTTTTCCAATCAATGAATTCGCTACATGATTTCTGGGGCAGAAGAGCAGGCCTGGTGAAGAGGAGCATGCCTGGTGCCATCATTCAATCAAATCAAAAGCGTCCAGGAGAAGCCCGGGGTGTGGTACTCACAGGGAATGTTTGCGAGCGGCCAAGTTCAGCAGAAGAGAATAGGCAGGACTGGAAGCCCAGGGGAACGAGATGCATCTGTTGTTGCAGGCAGCCCCAGCAAAATGTTACAGCTTCACTAGCCTGGGGCATGATTCCCCCCTTCCCTTTTCACAGCCAAGTACAATATTAGCTTGCCTTTTCTTTTTTTTTATTATTATTATTATTTTTATTTCTTTTTGCCATCGTCAGGCTGAGGCCGGCTGAGAATATTTTGTGTCTAGACTAATAAATGTTTGTGCAGATTTTGCAAGAGCGGCTTATGGGAACAGAATCCACTTTTTGTTTTCTGCTGGAGGAAAAAAAATAAAATAAAAATAAAGGAGGAGCATTAAAAGCAACCAAGCACCCCCGTGCATTTGTTTGAAATTGCATATTACGGTGCTGCTATTTTATGTGCAATCAATACATAATTTGGAAGAAAAAAATGCTTTTAAAATTCAGAGCTACCCCTGAGCAGCTAAGGTTCTCTTGGAAACTGAAGGAGGAGTCTGAAATTATTGTTCTTTTGTTTGCCTCCCCCAGTGGGAAAGGCAGCACACAAGTAGAAACCACTGTGCTTTGAGGCGGCATGAATCATTAAGAATAAAGATTCCTCCCCCCCCTCCCCCTCCAATTAAACATGAGATATTAAAACTGAATCTAGGACAAAGGTAAACTAAACAGACTCCTTCCTTCCCAGGCAGTCAGTGGGTTAAATCAAATATCAAAGGGGCAACATCAACCTTATAACTTCCTCTGCCGAAATTAAAAAAAAAAATAAAGGTAACTTCTATTTTGCCTGCCCCGACCCCAATCGCATCGCCCGAATGGGTGCAAACTGCTGGGATATGTGAGGGCCCAAGCCTATATTTTCCCTTTTTCATATTTGTTGGAGGAGGGCGGGGTATCTCCAGATGAAATGGCTGACCGAGCTTTTTATTTCCTCGCTTTGGGTGGAAATGACTGAATCTTTCCAGGCAGCGGAGCAGTGCTCGACCGGCTCCCTCGGCCTCCCCGCGTGGGAAGAGCTCCGCCAGGAGCAGCCCGCGTAACCCTCAGATGCCAGCCCCATCAGGATTAGGTCCAGCAATGGGATGTTGGCTCCTCTAAGTGAGGACGCATCCTCTCGAAACACATACACAGAGATTTAAATGAGATATTCCCAAGAACACCTGCCTATTCTTTCAGCACGTGTGCAAAGAGTAAATTCATTTTACTTCATTCCTCTTTTTCTCAACTCTCCCCTCCTTCCTCCGGAAGGAAACAGCCAAGCAATATTAGCAGGGCCTTCCTTTTCCCCTGGTGGAGTCCAAGAACGCGAGAATTGAGAAAAGCGACTTGTCAGGAATCAAGTTTAAGAAGAGTGTTTGTGGACTGCGAGGTAAAATACCGGAAGCTGTAATCAGAAACACAACTTTTAACTAAAAAAAGCTTCTTTCCATTGTAAATTATTCCAGTTAGTGAAATAACAAATTAGTTCTCTGCTCAGCCACAGCCTCCTCCACCAAATTTAAGTAAAACCTGCAAAGAAGTCAAAGTTGTAAAACATTTGTCAGATGCAAGGGGCAGCGTTGCGTGGGTTAGCATCACGCTCAGATGCCCACAGTACCAACAGGTGCTTTCTTTCCAGAGGCACTGGCTCCTCCACGAGTTCCCCGCACGAAGAACTGAAGAAGCTGCAGGCAGGGTGAGCCTTCCTCAGTCCTCATCCTCACAGCAAGGAGTACTGGGGACGGGGAGCTGTGTTTCGGCTTGCTAAGAAGCAGAAACCCCCCGAGTTTTCAGGCGGGCTCCGCTCAGCTCCCCTTGTGACTGCTGCTCGGGACACGACCCTGCCTTGCTCAGCACCCTCGACTCCAGCAGGTGCTGCTGCTGGCAGCTGCCCTATGTATACAAAAAAAGAAGAAACCAACACAGTATTTTCCTGCTTTTAAGTATATCCCAAAGATTTACTAGGCATTGTGACGTTCTGCAGAAGCCCACAGCTGTAACTAAGGTTTGTGGGGTGTAGAGGGGCTGGGGGCTAAACAAGGCCAAGAAGAGCCACATCTCCTCCCCGTTTGTCTCCCCTGTACTCTTTTTAGGACATCCAACATTCCCAGATCTCGTTTTGTCCCAGTGACCAAACAGGAGCCTGGCACTCATGCACTACGCCTTAAAACCTCTACAAATCGTGCGCCTAAGTCACAGCACTCATTATAAGCCGGCAGCTCTTTCTGGTCTCACAAACTATATGTGGCTTGAGAGATGCTCTCCAGATTCAGGGCGCTGAACACCTGCAGCCTTTGCCATAACCATGACAAAGTTCAGGAGCTCCCTGCTGGCTCCAAGGCTGGCTCCAGCAGCGGCTTCAAGCTGTGGGTCAAGAAGGCCAAGACACCCAACGAGAACCTGCAACACCAAGTGGCTTTCTGGAACGGCTCCAAACACAACTGGAAGCCTGTTGGTTTTTTTGGAAGTGAGCTCTTGTGGACCTGTTAGGTGCAAGCAGAAGTCAAACTCTCAAAGCACGTTTGCATCATTAAGCTCTCCATGATCTATCTCCAAGGTCTTCTAAGAGCTAGTAGCAACGTGGTCAGAGTTCTTGCCTGTTTTTCCCTTCACGTTCTTCCACGTCAGCAGCCCTGTGCTCCCTTTGGGCTGACTTCCAGAGCTGGGTAGAAAGGATCCCCTGGAAGCAGAGATGCTGCTTTATGCAACACCTTGCAGCTCACTGCACTCTGAAGGGTACACGAAAAGAGGTGAGTGGTCCTGGTGTGGTTCCTTCCAGCTCTCAGAAAGGCGAGAGAACTGGAAATGAACCATCAGCCAAAGGGAGGCACGGCGCAGCCTTGCAAAATGCCATCTGGCTGCTACAGGATAAGGAAAGGAGGCATTTTTGGTGGCTCCCATCTCCACAGAAAAAGAAACAACTATTTATGCAGCAGAGTGGTTGGAGTATTTCAGGAGGCCCTGAGCTACCCCAAAAACCAACAACAAAACCACAAACCAACCCGAAACCAAACCAAACTAACATGATGGACTGCAATAAAAGATGAACATCAGAATTAATACTACCAATGACAATAAAGATGTTGAAAACTTGAGTCATCACATCCCTTGTGTAGACTGCAGGAGGAAGCACCTTTAGTGCCTGATGTGACAGTGTCAGAAAGTTAATTAATAACACCACAAAACTGGATTCCTGTGAGCACACACTCGGCAAAGGCGATACAACCGACAGCCGGACTTGAACACTGATACTGGTACCTGACTGGGAAACAGCGAGGAAACAAAGGGAGGAGGGGAAACCGTGCTATCCTGAAAATTGCATCACTTGTTTACAAGTCACCGGCAACTCCGAGGCAAACCATCTCGGGCATTTATGGATCAGTGACCTCACGTCTCTGGCACAGGACGGAGAGGGAATACCGACCGCTATTCACAGAAGGGAATAGCGCGTCCAGGCCCTCCTGCACTCCGCCAAATGTGGTCAGAATGTCCCCTCCCCTCATCACCCCAAAACTTATCACGTAGGACTTCTATTAAACAGACCCCAAAGAGCTCGTTCTGTCAATTTTGCAACAGGCTCAGCATTTCTCAAAATTAGAGAGGCTAACTTCATAATATACAAAAATACTGCATCTGGCACAGGGGAATTCTCAGCTAGACTTCAGCCTTGAGACAAAGCGAAACTGACCATAGAAATAGAGATTGGCCAGAGCTCAGCCACAAGAGAGTAGGCCTCCGTTATATTTATTATGTGCAAACAGAACTAGAAAAACAGTTTACACTGACTTGCTGCTTTAGAAGTTAGTTCCATAAAGATGGAAGAAATTCTCAACTCAAACTTGAAGAAAGCATCAGACTTCAAAACCAGTCGTAGATCTTTGAAGTAAGACTGTTATGAATTCAGAAGTCACATCCAAACAAAAAGATCATTTATATTAATGGTAACTAGATTAAAAAAAAATTAATCCTGTCCCTCAGGCTTTGTAAGTGACTGGGGGAAAAACAGCGCAAGGATAGTAATAAGCCTAAGTGAAACACCACAAACTGCTAAGGGAAGCAAAAGACCCAAAGAAACAGCCTTTTTGGTACATTAGGAACAAAAGGAATCCTAACAACAGCACAAAGTCCATCACTTGACAGAAATTCTTCAGCGTAGAGAAATTTACAAAAGGCAGAACCGTTCAAAACCAAGCTCTAACAGGCTCCAGGGACGCATGGACACGCAGCGATAAACATCGGTTTTCCCAGTAATAACCAGCAGAGATAAATGACGACAATTACGGCTAGCAAACGGAGCGCTGGATGCAGCTGAAGCAGGCACAGGTCATCGAGGGCTTGGCAAGAGAAGAGAGAGCCCAGGAGAGCCACAAGAAGCATTCAAGGAGTAGGAAAGCCTCACAAAGAGAATGCGTGCCCTACCTCCAAGTGTTATGTCTCAAACTTGTCTTTGTTAAACAAGCACAGTGCACAGGTGCTTTACGGAAATGCAAAGGGCTTTTTGGCTGAGGAAAGCTAGTAAGACTGCCAGCCTGAAGTTAGCAGTCACCTCGTTTAGAAAAAATGGCACCTCCTTCTAACGAGCTCCGGAGAACCCAATTAACAGCGTAACTGGAAGAGGCTGCCTTGCTGGCAATGTTTCAAGATGGTAACAAATGGGTTTTCTACATAATGTCTGCTTGTTCGGGGAGGTTTGGACTTACAGCCTATGGCATTTAGGTCCTGGGGTTTGCCTCATACAGGTTGTTCTCCACAGCTGGACCAGGTTCCTCAGAGCACCCACCAGCTCCTCGTGCGTGAAACCCCTCTGAGCAAACACCAACACAGCACAGGCTGCTGCTTAACACCAGCAGCGCAGCTTTCCAAACTCCCCTCTCCTTTCCCCCTCCAGCGGGCTGCTCGTGTTCACCTCAGGCCTTCCACAACAAAGCCCCCTTTGCACGGATCGCCGTGCACTTTGACAGCCCCAAGGCGCTCTCTGGGGCGCCTGTCCCGGCTGGGACCGCCACCTCAGCCTTGACTCACCCTTCAACGAAGCCAAACTCCTCCGTCAAGCCTGGCAGGGAGCCCCAGCACCTACCGGGCAGCGCTGACAGCCGCAGCCTCTCCGCTCCCTCAGCGCCCCGCCGCCACCTCCATTAGGTGCCTCGCCCCGCCGGCTGCCGATCTCCAGCGCCACGCAGCACCTGGGGGTCAGCCGGGCGTCAGGGCGGCCCCTGGTACCGCAAAAGCCCCCGGCACCGCAAAACCCCCCGGCAGGGCTGGGGACATGGCCCCGCTCCCCTCCCACCGCCACACCGAGCGCGTGTGTGTATATATAGAGGGGGGGGGAGCCCGGTCTCGGCTGGCTCCGTCCCGTTTCAAGGCACGGAAAGCGAAGTTGCTCGCCCTGCCCGTGTGCCCCCCATACCCCCGGCTCTGTCACAGCCCAACCGCGCCCCGTTCCCCCCTCACAGAGCCGGGGAAGGGGTGCTCGCAGCCGCCCCTCTCCTCAGGGCCGGCCGGGGGAGCGCCTCGCCTTCTCCCCGGGGGTCTCCCGTGGCCGCTTGGGGTCGCCTCCCGCAGCCGCCTCGCCCCCCTCTCCTCTCAGCCCCGCCGCCTGCCTCCTCCTCCGCCGCCGCCGTTTTGTGTCTCTGGGAGTCGTCCGCTGCCGGCGGGGCGGGCGCTGAGCCGTCCCCGAGTCCCAGCTCCGCCGGCCGCCCGGGCCCTCGCCTCGCAGCCCGCGGAACCCACTCGCATCCTCCTGGCACCTCGCAGCTTCCCCCCCCCATCCCCGGGAGGGTTTGAGAGCCGGGCAGGGCCAGGCAGCGGCGGGCCGCGGTGCCTCAGCCTCCCCCGGCAGGGAGCAGGGCGGAGCCACTCCGCCCGGCAGGCGGCGGCCGGCCCGGCCCAGCTCAGCTCGCCTCGGCTCAGGGCATAAAGGCGCTGAGGGCGCCCGGCTCCCCGACCTCGGCTTCTTCTCCAGCCCCGAGTTCCCCTCAGGTGCCCGGTGCTGAGGGAGGAATGCCCTCTGGGGCTGGCTGGGACACCCCCAAAACCTTTGGAGAAAAAACAAACAAACAGCGAACAAACAAAAAACCTACCCCCAACCCCCTTTTTTTCCACCTCCAAGTTGAATAAAGAGGAGCTCTTCCTTCAGTACGTGTCCAGATATCTTAGTCTACGCTTCGCTTTAACTCCCACTACGTACTTCTCTTCAATACCGCTGCTTTTAGCAATGTTTTTACCTCAGACACTAAAAGTTGATCTTTTCCCCAAGTCAGAAAAACCAGAATGGGGCTTCTGGGAACCCTTAGCTGTGACAGCTGTTCATGTCCAACCTAGATTTACTCCTTTATATATATTTAACTGTGAAGGTCTTCTTCTCTCCAGACTAATAACGGGGAGAAGTTTGCCCAAAACTTTGAAGAGCAAAAGTTTTGATGCCAGGAACGCTCCTGCTTCCTCGTTGCCTGTCATTCCCTTTTAAGTATGAAATTTTCCAGTTGCAATGCAATGAGCTGACTGTGGTTCCAGAGGTAAAGATGCATTTAGGATACCAGGTTTTCAACATCGTCTTGAAGTGGATAAGAAGAAACACATTTTTGCCTCAGTGATATTTTTTTTTCCTCTCCTTTGCCTGGAGATGCAATGAAAGCTTCCTGTTGTCCGCTCACCACAGGCATCTTCTTCACGGTAGCTTTTTAAATACAGTGCTAACAACACAGCTCTTTGTTCCCTTCTGTACATCTACTGAAACGCAGATTAGGTGCCAGGCGTAGGTCAGTCTTGGAAAAAGCTGCCACCCCTAACACACTGACGGAAACGTCGGCATTGAGTTGCACCTGGCTCACGATTTGCCAGTGTTTGCCTAGAAAGCTCCATGGTTTATATAGCATAGATAGATCCTGAAACAATTGAGAAAAGTTAGACTTGGAGCACTGTGTCCAGCAGTTCTGGGCTCCCCAGTACAAAAAAGACAGGGGTCTCCTGGAAAGAGTCCAGCGGAGGGCAACAAAGACGATAATGGGGCCTGGAGCATCTCCCCTGTGAGGAAAGGCTGAGAGACCCGGGGCTGTTCAGCCTGGAGAAAAGACTGAGAGGGGATCTCCTCAATGTGTATAAATATCTGAGATGTGGTGGACAGAGGGATTTGGCCAACCTCTTTTCAGTGGTTTGTGGGGACAGGACAAGGGGCAATGGCCACAAAATGGAGCCCAGGAAGCTCCGCACCAACATGTGAAAGAACTTCTTCACGGTGAGGGTGACGGAGCACTGGGACAGGCAGCCCAGGGAGGTTGTGGAGTCTCCTTCTCTGGAGATATTCAAGGCCCATCTGGATGCCTACCTGGGCAACCTGCTCTAAGGAACCTGCTTTGGCAGGGGAGTTGGACCCGATGATCTCTGCAGGTCCCTTCCAACCCCTACAATTCTAACAAAAAGGACTGGTTCATATTCATACTGGTGCCACAGTGGTGGAAGACGCTTATTAGACTGGCCTAGAAACCTGAAGTAATGTGCTCAGGAGTGCTAGCTAGTATCCCAAAAACTCAGCCCTGTAGAATGCAGTCACGGGAGAAAGATGACAATGCACTTACAACAGATTAGGAAAAAAGCTAGGAAGCAGAAATGGATATTTTTATGGTGTACTCTTTTGAGCACCTCAGAAGTTCTTGTCACCTGTCTTGTCTGTGATTCCTCAACTTCATGTTCATTATATAAAGGATTTCTCAAAAAGTCATTTTAGAGAACAAGAAAAGCAAACCATATACACAATCCCATTAAAAATGTCAAGCATAGATAAAAAACATCATACGATGGGTGAGCAATGTCTGACGGGTAGGGCTCAGAGGGTTATGGTAAATGGGGCTACATCAGGCTGGTGGCTGGTCACCAGTGGGGTCCCCCAGGGCTCCGTTTTAGGGCCAGTTCTTTTCAATGCTTTTATAAACAATTTGGATGTAGGACTAGAAGGTGTTTTGAGCAAATTTGCTGATGACACTAAACTTGAAGTTGTTGACTGTTGAGGGTGGAAAGGCCTTGCAGAGAGATCTGGACAGATTGGAGAGCTGGGCGATCACCAACCGCATGAAGTTTTACAAGAGCAAGTGTCGGGTCCTGCACCGGGGACGGGGCAACCCTGGTTATATGTACAGACTGGGCGATGAGATGCTGGAGAGCAGCTCTGCAGAGACGGATCTAGGGGGGTCGTGGTTGACAGCAAGTTGAGTATGAGCCAGCAGTGTGCCCTGGCAGCCAGGAGGGCCAACCATACCCTGGGGTGCATCAAGCACAGCACTGCTAATCGGTTGAGGGAGGTGATTGTCCTGCACTGCTCCGCGCTGTGCGGCCTCACCTCGAGCACTGTGTGCAGTTCTGGGCACCACAGTACAAAAAGAACATTAAACTGTTGGAGAGTGTCCAGAGAAGAGCTACGAAGATGGTGAAGGGCCTTGAGGGGAAGACACATGAGGGGCGGCTGAGGGCACTGGGCCCGTGCGGCCTGGAAAGGAGCAGGCTGAGGGGAGACCTCATCGCGGTCTACAGCTTCCTCATGAAAGAATCATAGAAACACAAGGTTGGAAAGGACCCACAAGATCATCTAGTCCAACCATCCTTCTATTACCATTACTACCTATTACTAAAATAGCAGTAAGCACAAATGAAAGCTTAAGAACACTTTCTATTACTATAAAAATAAATAATTTGTAATACATGGTTAGTAATATTTAGCAAACAGTGTGCTACCACCATCACAACGGCCTATTACCCCTTCTAGCTTCAGAGGCATCCTTACACATCCAAAATAGAGAGGAGGATATAAACTATATGGATCTCTCTCAGCAGTGGTTTCACAACAATTAGAAGGAAGAAACAGTTGCTGAGAAGCCACAACAAGCTCAAGTTAATTTCTGGACTTTGAATAATTACTCCTTAAGTTCTCTCTCTCTCCATACAGTAGAGCACGCTCCTGACTAACTTGTACAGTGCACTCTGAATAGGAGAGATTTGTTTGCCTAAGCTAAAGGAAGAAATAGAAAACCAAGAAAGCTACTTAACTTTTAACACTTAAATTAAATGTTAAGTTACAAAAGTTCACAGGCCATGAGATAACATAAATAAATCCCTTCTCGAGCTAAAAGATCTCATTTTTTTTTTCAGGAGCGGCCTCCCTGAATCTAAATAATCCTCTCACAGGCAGAACAGAGTGTCCGTTCTAACTCTTTATCCGATGTGGAAGAAGAGATCGAGATGACCAGTGCCTAAAAAAAAGAGGCACTCTCTTTTCAAGGCAGACTGATCGGCACAACAAATTTCATCTGTTCTCAAGCACAAGCAACTCTAAGATAAATGGGTTCAAGGATCTTCAATGTGAAGAGTGAATATCCAAGCGTATACTGGGAACACCTGACTTGGACCATGGACGCCTCACACAGATTTCTGAGGAGTTCGGACAACTCCGAAATCATCTTTTACAGGAAGAGACCAGAGAATTTGACTCAGTGTAAAACTGGCACAGGCAGAAATCTCCCCAATTACAGATGCTCAAGCGCATTAGTTAAAAAGAGATTAGAGTGTGACTAGAGAGAAGTCTCAAACTCTTGTTATATACTTAAATTTCTCTCCAAGGATGGAACAACTGCTATCACCGTGCATGACTGGCTGTAGAGGGAGAGAGTGAGTGAAAGACTTAGAAAAGCACCTTCCCTTCGTAGTCCTCCCGCTCCCAAAATGGTTCCCAAGGAAAACTACTGACAGACTAAGGTTAACTGCTTTGAAAGGGCTGTGTGGGTGGACCCATTGTCTTCAAGTTCAAGCTTTTTCCTGCAGAAACTGCCAACAGTTATGCCAAATATAACAATTGTTTTGCAAGGTGGATAAACGTCTTCCAGACTGAAAGGGAGAAGTCGTACTGTTGTTGTCTGTGCACAGACAGCTAAGCAGTGAAGAGCAATGCTAAACAACCACGATACCCCAGAACACACAAATACTGCGTAACAATGACAGAAAGTGCTAGAATTCAAAACAAAAATTACCTTCACCAAATCGGTTTTGTCGTAGTCTTCTCTCTGGTTGTAAATACACTGATTAATGACGCCATATACTTTTTCCAGGTGATAAATGTCAAATCCCTTCGTTATCTCAGTGACAAAGCATAACAATTTCTGAAGACAACAATGGAGCAAAACAACAACTTTAGAATAGTACCAGATCCTTTGAATACGCTCTATATGTTTTCGGAGGTTGAACAGTAACAATACAAGTGAGAGCCTACTTTTTCTTACGCTATTAAATAAAATGTGACACTTCAGAGAACAGATTAAATATCCCATGAGATTTCAGCAGGGAAAATGAGTTAATTTTTCATATTTCAGAGAAAGGAAAGGCTGAAATTTCGGACAATCTTTTACTACTAACCAATCTATCACATCAGTGGTTGTAATTGTAAGTCGACTGCTCCCAAAGCAGCAGGGAATGACACGATCCTCTTTGTAGGACAGCTGCTGCCACAGCAAAGCCACTGTTGCATTTCATTAGAGAAGCACTGCAGCAGCGTGGGGCACTGTAAAAAGGCTGCAGATCTTGTAGATACAGCTGTGCCAGCTGGAAAAGGAAGCACCCTTAGGTGATTACCTTTACCCACGTGTGCCATGCCTACAACTCTGCTGGCAGAACAGATTGCTCAAACGCCCAGAGCAAAGGTGGATTAGTTTGCTCAATCCTACCTTTAAATTCAGGGGTGGGTAAATAGCAAAGCGACTGCTTGTAGCAATCACCTCTCTCTCACACAGTCATTTCTATTACCAAAGATGCAGAGATGATAATCTCTGGCACAGCAACAGTGACAAGCTAGTGGCAGCACCTTCTTCCACTGCCACAGCTGTCCATTACCTGTGTGAGCCTGCAAGCATGTAGCTTTAGGGAGCAGCCATACCAAATGGAAATACTACTGCCCCCTGGAAATAATGCTGCTTATCATCTTATCAGCAAACTCTGCCTCCTTCATATATATATATATATATATATATATATATATATATATACACACACACACACACACAATATAAGAAATTCTAATACTGCACTTTCAAGGAATTTCAGAAAAGTAGTCACTTCTCCATGGCTAGCTAGTTTACGTCAACCTGCTAACTTCAGGTTTAATATCATCACTGCAAGAAATAAAGATCCTTTTCAGGTTCTTAGTACATCAAAGCATGAAAAAAAATCCCCAAATAAAAGCCCTCAAACCCATCATAAGAATTATGAATCATTAAAATGATATCCATAATAGTACTAGCAGGTTGTCAGTGTGGTATTTTAAAATTCAGCAAGGCCTTTTGTCTTAAAAATTAGGCAAAGAATCTGTCTCCTAAACTACAGATAACCAGAAGCAAATGGTAGCCTACAGAAATCTCCATGAGGTGTGGAAACTAAACAGTCACAGTGCATTAAAGGCTGAATTATTTCACTATCTGTATGTCCTTCCAATTAATTGTTTTAATTGGCATTGGTTAACAATGGGCTTAATTTGCAATTTTACATGACGCAGGAATATGTCCTATTTGAGCATTAAAAAAAAGCTGAAATTAGACATACTTTGAGCTCATAGCGATCCACAATAACTATGTAGTCTGTCTCCGTAGGGACTTGTACAGTGTTCTCATCACTTATCTGTTGTTGGTCTTCTTCCCAAGAACGTTCAGGAGTCACCGCTTGAAATGCCCAGGAATCTGGAAGGACACAGATTTCTTCAGTCAGGTTTTCTGTTTATCTAGAATACAGTCTCAGTGAAGTATCCTGTACCTGCCAAACAGTCTCTTTCTACAAATACAGAGACAGAATTGTTATCGTCTTCACTGAGAAATACTTGGCTTCTCCCTTCTTTCCAGCTAAAGTCACTGCTCCACAAAAATTAGAAACTAAGACAAAAAAAGCAAACAAAAATACCCACAAACAAACCAAAAGCACTAATGAAAAGCTTATTAGTGGAAAAAAATAGTCATGTTGCCAATTCAGGTTAGGGAACACATCTTAGAGTACAACATTAGGGCTTAAGTCTCCTATTCCACATGTTACTCTGGATCCACGCATCTTGAAGTGCAGCTTTTTCACCTAAGCTGCTCGTTATTGGAAAGCACCTCGTACAATAAAAGAATGTCAGTGACTGCTGGCTTTCAGTTAGGTACCATTAGAAAAAAACAGACTTCAGAATCAAAAAAACAGCACCTACAGAAACATGCGGGCTTGGCTTGCACAATTAGAGGAGCAACATCATTACGGAATAAACTGTGTGATGACTTTTGAGAGCTGTAACAGAAAAAATAGAGTGAAATTGAAGGCTAAAGCTAATAAATAGTGCAATCCTCCTCAGCAAGAATAAGGTGCTAAAGGATCCGTTGGACTTCTCCCTTACCATTTGAACTTGGATTTTCATTAGTTATAGTTCCCCATCTTGGTGGGGAATATCCACAAAGCTTAGCACTTTCCTTTTCAGTGTTAAGTTTTACTTGACATATGTCAGAAACATGTTTGTCCACAAACTCTTCTTCATCACTATCGTTTTGGTCATCTGTTGGTACTCTGTTCTCTGTATCGAATTGAGAACTCCTTCTTCGCTTTGCTGCAGCATGCGCACAGTTGTTCCTTCTGCACTTTCTTTCTGACGCACCTACAAAGAGACAGCATAAAAAAGTAATCCAAAACATAACCAAAAGAATTCTTTCTTCAAAATCCATTATCTTCATCTTACTTGACTGACAAGGAAAACAAAGGAACTGAGCTACCACTGCCTACATATGCTGAGAAAAGAGTTGAAAGTTAATGGGGTCAGTTTGCTATTAAGATTAAAAACAAGCAAACAAACCACACACACTGCTATGGAATTTCATTCACTAAACAGTCACTTTCAGGATTTTACATGCTGAGGATTCTTACTTTGGATTGGCAGTATTAATACAACGTGAGGTTATTTGATAAAGTCACTGTCTTACTGCATGAACTAATACAGATGAACATCATAAAAGCCTCTGGAAATAAGCTCTCCTTCGAGTCTGGTATCAAGCTGAAGACTTCAAAAGCTGAATACATGTTTGGAAGAGATTAATTAATGAGACAATTTTAAGGGAATATTCAAAGGAGAAAAAACGTGAAGACTTATACCTCGTATGCTTCCTGATTCGGTAAACCTTTTGTGAAAAAACAAACTTTGTGGTTTTGCCCAACATTCGTAGTATTCATATAGTATTGCAAAAGGATATGGGTGGAGTCCATGGCAAAATTCCCACTCTCACTAGTTAGACTTCCCTCCTTCAACTGGAAATCACAGTATGAGGGAGCTAAGATTTTAGCATTTGGGGAAGGGAGGGGTGGAGTGGGGGTAAAAATACCATTTTGCATAATTAAAAACTAGTTAAGTATTCAGAAACTGCCATCCACAACATTTTTTACCTCAAGAATTAGCAATTTAGGGGCGACTAAATGGCAATTGGGCCGTCAAAGTTTTTGTTTGTTTGTTTTGTTTTATTTTGTTTTTTTGTTTTTTGTTTTTTATATTGTAAACCAACTTTCTTTGAACTTTAATTCATAACTATATTGAATGGATGACCTCTGGATTTCTCTCTCACATTTTGAAGTAAATTTGAAAACAAAATACCTCTGGCATAAAGAGCCAGGCATCAGAGACACCTGTTGCGCCTCAAGGACAGAGAAGGTATGAATGACAAGAGCAGCTGAATAAAATGCAACTTACCATTAGAAATGGGTGTACTGGCATCTACAGGTGCCGCTGTCATCGCCTCATTTTCATTACTCTCTTCATCTGGTTTGTCGTCTTCAGTAGCAGGGTTCTGCTGTGGTGACTTGGAGTTGTCACATGGAGCACATGCTGGAGAGGTGCGACCTTGCAATAAAGAATAGATACCAAAGATCTTCGTTGTGCATTTTCAGTTACAAATGCAGAGACAAGTCTTAAAATCCTTAGCGTTAAAGCACGTACCTCTTTTCTCACGAGATTCTTTAATTTGTTCACAAAGTCGTCCAAACTCTGTACCATTTTGTTCCTCACCATTGAATATGCAGTGTCTTGCAAAACATAGGCTCTGTGACAATCTGAAATTTTACAGACTTTAACTGAATGTTGTCTACCAACCAATGAAACTGTTTTGATCACAGAAAAAAATTGCTTTCTTCATAGGTTGGTTCCGAAAGGTTATCTCAGTGAATATTTTCAGCATATCAACATAGAAGTTAATTAAAACAAAAGCACTAGTTCCTTGGGAACATTTATATCACAATTCCATGCCCAAGTAGCAAAATGATAAAATATTTACAATGTGGTAAGAGATGTTCTCTGTGGATGTCCAAAATCATCGAATCCATCCAAAGTCTATTGTCCGCACACAGCATTTATCCATCTATACGTTTGACAGATTTTTTAAACTAGGGCTAAAAAGCACATCCTCACTTGTAGATCTTTGATCTGGGTAGTACTCTAAGGCATTGTTACAGATTAGATCGATGTCCTTCAGATAGTCTCCTGCAGCGGGGTACTGGCACGAGTCAATTTGAGTCAGAACTGTTAAAAGATCCATCGGCTCTTTAATCCTTGTGGCATAGTCAGGTACCTGCAGATCAAATACAAGCAGTCAGAGGTTTTCTTAACCTTGCACACTGTCTACCAAAATTACTCTGGAAACTTTAAATAAACGACTTCCTAAAAACCCTGAACATTTGCGATGCATCAGAAGATGCTGAAATTAACCAGTTTGCTTCTCAAAAATGGAAGGGCTCTTTCAACTGGCATTAGAGCTGCTAGGAGAGGACAACAAGAAGTAGGGAGGTCAGAAGCACGTGCATGGTACAGAAGAAACACTGAGGGTGGGAGATTCATTTCACTTTGCTTCAGAAAATCACAACAGTGAAAGCTGAGTAAGCCATCCAACATTCTTTTTGCTGTCGACATTGAGGAAAAGGTGCATGAATTGCACCTGTGAAGTACCTATTGCAGGCATCTACTTTAGAATGAGATAACTGGGCCCAGAGGTGCTGATTTCTTCCCTCAGACCATAAGAGGAGCCTAATGACTAGTTCAGATGAAGACATACGTATCTGTCTAGATTTTTCACAGCTCAAGAACCTAGGAGAAAAGGGGAAGAAAAGCCAGTGGATGCCCACGTGAAGAGGCCTTTGCTGATCCGCAGGTATAGTCAAGTTACACCTGTCTTTGAAATATACGCCCCTAGTTTAGGCTTATCTAATCAATTAAGGAGAAAAAGGGATCTAAGCAGCCTATTGGAGGAAAAAGAAAACACACTGCACTTATGGTTGATTCCTCTTGAGGAGTTCCAGATGAAACAGAGAACAGGATCTCAAAACTTATTTTTACAAACTGCTGCTCCTATTCCTGTTCCCACAGGAACTGACAGTCCAATAAAGGGCTTTAGACTTCATTAAAGTAGTCCTGTAAGTACTGTTTGTAATTATAAGGAAAGATCTCTGTGCTTTTCAGTGCTGTGACATGCCTACATATCAAAGCCTTTTCACGAACAGACTGTGTTGGCATTTGGACTGGCTTCTTAGAATGAAACCAGGGCTTTTAGCGAATAATCCGATAAGAGACATCTGAGAGTCAGCAGAAGTAAAAGCACTGCCTCTGCTTCTTGCAAAATCCTAATAGTGCAGCCCTAAAAACAAAGTTGAACCTTCCCCAAAATGCTGAGAAATACGAACGCTGAGAAGTTACAGACACACACAGATCAGCACTAGTTTACCTTCTGTGGGTCAACGGGCTTTGCAAATTCCCTGAAACGTCTGTCAGTGGCAAGTCTGTGAGTAACGTCCCTCAAGAAAATTCTAAGTTCACGCAAGGTATCCTCCTCTTCCTCCTCCAGCATCCCTACTTCTTCCTCTTGTGGCTTCTGAGGCTCAGCTGGTGGTGCTACAGGCAGGACTTCCAATGTCCGATCAACTTCAATTAACCAGGAAAAATTAGCCAATTTACAGTACTCAAATACAAGCATATGACAAAATTACTGACAGAAAATGACCACCAAAGCAAATCCCAAAGAGCTAGTAACTTCGATAGGAAAGTTTTAGATGTACTTCTTATATCCTCCTCACCTGTTTTCTTTACAGGAGGCTTAGCCACTTGATTTAGAATTAGGTCCTCAAAAAAAGCTGCTCTCTCTGCCCTACCAGGCAACTCAATATTGCACACTTCTCCAAATTCCTTATTAAATAATTTTTGGATCTAAAGCAGAAGGAGGAAAGACATTTCAGATTTAAGGCCACAAAAACTCATCTTCTATTCCAAAAAGATGAGTACCTTTTAAAATGAATAATAACCTGAAGAACACAAACTGAAAAAAGTTATCTTCCTGGCCTTAAATGGCTACATTTTCACAGGCTGGCATGGCAAATTCAAATATCACCTTTAAGAATCACCTGTAGAATTAAATCTTGGTGAAGGGATTGTACGCTACACTGATAAAGTAATGGCTTTCACCACATCCAACATCGCTTCCTTTGTATTTACTGGCCCTGCTGCATCCTTTACTTAGAACCTTTATGGCTATAGAGGGAAGAGAAAGGCTTCAGCAGACAAGTGAGGGCTTTTTGCTGAGTTTTTATTTCTCTACCAAAAGGTGTCTGAAGTAGCTAGTACCTCTACATCTTCCTCCATTTTCAATTTCTAGTATTAAAAGGTAGGTAAGGAATTTCACTACTTATTTTAGAAGGAATTTAGAACCTGTACAAAAACTTCTGTGGGAACTCAAGCACTTTCAAAGCAGTTGATAATAAACACATCTAGGTAAGACCTGTTCTCTTCCCCCAGTAACTGAGACAAAATAATCGGAATGAGAACAGCGTGTTCCTGTTTTGGGCACCTTCCCTTAATGTAAACTCTCAGAAGTCAATGAAGTTCTGCATGTACTTTTACTACAGTTTATTTAGGAATACAACTAGAATTCCATTCCAAAGTTACTTGAGCAGAAATTGGAACTCAGCTTTCCAGCTTGGAAAGCTTTGGCCTATATGAAGAAAGAAACTGATTTTTTTTTTTTTTTTTAATCAAAGTGTTTCAATTCTCTACTAAATTGCATTATTAGCAGTTTACCCAACATAGCATGGAATGGCAGACTGTCAGAAGAAATCTCTTCAGTAAAAACATCTTCTTGTCATTTCAAGCACTGCATATTCTTGACTGAACCACTTTGTAGCCACCAGAATTATTGTATTAATTTATTATTTGCATGCATGAGAAGGGGGTGAAAGTCACTTGCTTGACTCAGAAAAAACCTTAAGCAGATGCTTTCACAGTATTCTTTTTCTCTAAGCAAATTTTAAGTGATTTGTTAGGGTGCCTGAGTAATAACAGTAGGCATTTAAGAAAGCGCAGCATTTTGATGCTGAAAGCATTCATAAATTACAAGACACTGAAGAAATAGTAAGAAAAGTATTGACAAATACCTCTTCTGGGAGATCTGAGTGACGTACATCAGACGTAGCAAGCAGCAAAACTGACGAAAATGCTGGAAGAGTTAGAGTTAGAAAAGTAAGTTTCAAGGCAGGTCCAACGTTGTCCCACCATAAATGGATATCTGGGACATAAATTATGCTTGGTGCTGTCTTCTGAGCATTTCGGATCAGCTAGTGAAAAGGAAAGCTTGGGTAAGAAAACTAAAACACGTAGAATAACCTGTTAATACATAGCTACATAGCCACCTGACTGCCCCATGAAAGGAAACTATGTGAACAGAGTGGCAAGCATCCTTTCACATAAGGAATTTCTCTGTGCACCCTTTCAGATTACCAGTATTCGAAGAACTCTAGTCAGAAGATGGGAAGGATATATTCAGGCAGTGGCTAGACACCGTAGCTATATGGCCACAGCCACAATCATCGCATAACAAAGAAAGGAAATGTCCCTCTTATGGGACACATCAGTATTCAGTCGTGTAACATGTCTGTCCTTACTTGTATGGCTCTCAAATGTTCCCACTAAAGGTAAAAATATTTAAAGGTAGTGATGCCAAACAATAAAATGGATTTCCTGCCTAAAAGTAAAAACACCAGATCTGTTTATTTTTTCTAGTTAAAACCACATCAGCGTGCAAATGAAGTGTTTAGTGAATGTTAATGCTTTTATTGCACATACTGCAACGGCACAAGTTGTGTATGTCCGTGTGAAAACAAAATAAACAGAAGCCCCAAACCTTGGTTGCCTTACTAATACAATTTAGAAGAAGGCTATAAAAAGTAGCCGACATGCAGTCTGATACAGAGCCATCTACTGGGAGCACACAGTCTTCGGAGGCAATGAGAACTACTTTCTGGATCCCAGGGAGATGAGCAGCATTTCTTTCCACAAAGAGATGTTTATTAGCAACACCGCCCAGCTTCCTGAGCTGCTAGCAACATCCTCACTGTAAAATTGGGTATGGAAAATGTGGACATGTACAACATCCAGATTGTTTGTGGTTTTGTCTAAAAGAAAAGGGGATTTTCAGACAGAAGCAAACATCCCAGCACATTAAAACAACGCCACCTCCATTACCAATGAATTTTGCTCACCTTACTTGCAACTCGATTGATCCTTTATATACAGTCAGTGAATCCGATGAGAATAAAAAGAAAAAAGGTACCTGTCTGCAGATCTCTTCTGGCGGTGCAACGTTTGTAAGCAGAACAGAAAGGTCCAGGGTGTGAACGGGAAACTTCTCCAAAGCATGCAACACCACGGGTGCCACGTAAGAAACCTGGCCGTACCCTTCTTTTCCTACTATTAGCAGACGGGGCCGGCGTGATGTTGGTTCACAGAAAGCACTCCTAGAACAAGAGTAAAGAAAACAAGTTTATAAATGAGGTGCTGAATAGACACACACACATGTTCCAAGTAATTTTCCTATAGACTTACTTTTCCATCCCCAAATAATCCAAATGGTAGCGGTACATTAAATACATGTAAGATTTCCAGTTAAGTTATTCAGTCATTCCAATTGTTTCATCTTCTTCCCTTGTGTTTCCTATTCTTTACTGAACCAAGACTGCAAATTAATATCCCTGCAATCTTGCTTTACTACTAGGAAATAAATTTGTGAGGAGCATTTGTTTCCCCACTACAATCAGGCTGTACCTTTGCTGGCTTAAATCAAAGATGCTAGAGACTTCGCCTTGCTCTAGAGGACAGAAAATCTTCTGGACAGCACAGCAATAGAAACTGAGAAAAATAACTGATCCAGCTGTGACAACATGATCTAACTTTCCAACAGTGGGCTTGCATGACTTCCATACTAAAATACCACAAGATTAACACAACTTGGTGGCTTAACAAATAAAGACACCATTCAGATTTTTCTCAAGGTGTTTTAACAAGCCATTTCTCAGTTTTCTTTCTGCTACATAATTCACCATTGGTTTAAGAATCCTGGAAAACAGAAGGGCAAAAGGTGGCAACACAAACCCATAAAGTTGGGGTATTTTTAGCTAAAAGGACAGACAGGACATTTATGTGGTCTTGAGTCTTTCAAAGAATGCCATGGATTAAGTCAACGTGTTCTGGTAGTCTACGGATCACTTTGGCTTAGGAAGAGAAGCCTGGGCTTTTCAATTTGGTCATTCAGAGCAACTTCATTACCACTTTAGTCCCTTCACCCTTTCTCCTTGTGAATACCAAGCACCCCTTCAACACACAAACTTGATGTTACCCCTTCGTCTACCACCCCTCGCACTTTTAACAGCTGGAACTGTTTACAAAGACTCAGCAGTCCTGAGAATCTAAACATAACAGGGATCTATCTTTCTTTACCTGCTGAAACAGAGGCGTTTTTTTCTCTGGTCCGTCAGGCATTCCCTCTTTTAATTCATCTCCAGAAACCAAGGATGCATCGTCATCACTGTCGAACGTATCATCTTGTAAAATAGGATTTAAATGGTCTGAAAGACAAAAGAGGTTTGTTAACTTTCCTGAATAGCCTTTGTCTCGTTCTCTTACATGAATACAGCTTCTAAATCAGTGCCAAAACCCTTTCTTCATTTGAGAGCACACACTGAAAGCTGTTTCCTAGAGTTCATCCCACCACAGATCTAAGGAGATGGCACAAGGCCCTACAAAGCTGTACTAAGTCCCACTGATGTGTACGTATAAGGTACGCTACTCTTGGTGATTTTTTTCTCCCCCTTAGAATAAAGGAGATTACAAACAATTTCCGCAGTTGCTAAATAGCTAAAAACAAACAAACAAACAAGCAAAAAAAGAAAAAAAAACAAGACCATTTCTTTCTGGAGGAGGTTCCCACAATGAAAGCACGGGGATTAAGGATGTGATGGCCACAGAATTCCATTCATCTAGTAAATATCAGTGCTAATTGATCTCACGTGCACATGTATAGTACGATCCACAAACATTTAAATTAGGAGACTGGTTAAAAACGATGATAGCTAAAACAATATTTAGCTTAGACCAGTTATACTTGTATCCTGGTCCCGACATTCTTCAGAAAGGAATTAGAAACATTGACCTAGAAATGCTTCCCCTCCAAATATCTGAGTTTTGATTTTTTAAAGAAAAATAGGTGCCTTATACTTCAAACCTCAAGTCAACCTCTACAAATGCTAATTATCTTAGCTGCCGTCAGAAGCAGGATGCTTCAGTAGAGAACGCATCGTCCTTTACTGTGTATTGAGTCATTCAGGGCTTCCATTTGGCATTTCAGTTTCGAATCCAGAATAAAACCTATGCGTTATCTTCCAGACATGCCCAAAAGAAAGACATGCACATGAAAATAATAAAATTCTACCATCATTATGTCTGAAAGGTTTAAGTTGATTGCACAAACCACAAGTTTTTGCTTTAGCAGAACTATAAAGAAGTGGATGCTGTGGTTATACCTTGCTGTCGGTCCTCCTTTAGTGCGAGCTGTGCATGCGGGAAGATCTTCTGCACAACTTGTAAAATATTCGCTCCTGATCTTTTAAAAAGTGGCTTGAAAATGGGTGATAGTGCTTGTCCGGGTGAAGCCACGATCCTGTTTGATGCCGGAACAACCTTCTTCAGAGCCATGAAAAAGTCCTTTGCTTTTATTTTAATAGAATTAACGTCTAGTAGCAACTTCTCCCTACTTGCATAAATCTGAGGATAGCATCGACGTAGAGAGCACAGCGCAGCTTCAGTACATAAAGATTTGATATCTGCACCACAGTATCCTAACAAACAAAAATCAAACGTTACATCAGTCAAGGCCCAGGTTTACAACATGCAACATTTAAAGAATTTGTAATGCCAAAACCAAACAGGTTAACAGGGAATTCAAAGTGCTACCGCTCTGCAGGGAAGTTTCATGTTGCGCACTGTCTTATATCCTGCGCTTATGCAGCTGAAGCAGACTCCTCATCAAAAACTATACTCTTGAGGAAGATGCCCCAGAACCATTTAACGTTCTCAGACAACAAAAAGAACGACAACAAAGAGTAAATAGATGAAAGCATCTAACTCTGATTGCTATGAAGGCGTGCCAGCTGCCTCGTTGACTAGTTGTGCAGCAAGGCACAAGAGCTTGGGTACTGCCTGGTACAAGCTAAGGTTCTTTACAACTTGCTCACAAGCAAGAATCCATTTTGGTTTCAGTCTTACCAATGCATTTCTCAGCTAGTTCATCAAGCAACATGTCCGGTGGCTTAGGGGTCCAGTCACGAGTATGAATCTTGAAAATTTCTTTTCTAGCCTGGAAGCAAAATCATTGCGTTTTAGCTTGCCCCAAGTTTTCCTTAAAAATACCAACAAGAAACAAACAAACCAAAAAGCAAACAAACAAACAAACAAACAAACAGTCCTCCCTGAAAACCCCTCATCTATTAATACGCTTTTCTTACTTGCTCAACTTTCAAGTATTTTACAGTTATTTAATATACACTCTGCATTTTCAACCAGGAAATTGAATATTTCTTATTTGTTATACTGAACTTTTTCTAGGAACCTACAATGAAAGAAAAGGCATTTATAGCTTCAATAACAAGTTTCCAAACTACGGGACCTAATGACCCAGAGGAAAATACTGTAATGAAAAATTTATCCAGAAACATTTCTTTGTTGTCCAAAAAACTTCTCTAAAACTTAGCAAGCTTTCATTGTGACAGTTTCATTACTTCATCACATTTGCTTTTCAGGCAGTAAATGCACAGAAAGCACTTCTGGCACAATGCTTCAAATTGCTACAATTACTATAAAGAAGAAAATAATTATGACTCAAACTACTACCACTGATCCGGGGCACAATCAAATGCAAACACGTCCCCTATTCATTCAGAAGTGAAGGATTGTGACCAAAAACACAACTTCATGATGAAAACGCCCAAGTGGACTAAATAATTAAGCAAACAGGTACAACTTTAGAGATTCTGTGATTCTGTGATTCTGTGAACTTTGCAGTGTCTCCACATATCACTCTTTTGTTCAAGTTGTCAATTATTTTTTTTTCCTATAAAGTTGGACTTTGCCATGGTAGCACTAACATTCAATTTAAGTTCTCACCTCTTTATTTGGCAAGTTGAAGAGGAACTCTGCCAAAGCGTCCTGGTCTTCGTAAAGCAGGATCTATAGAATCCAGTCTGTTGGTAGCTCCGATTACCACGATCTCCCCTCTGTTATCTGTGCCATCCATAAGCGTCAGAAGAGTTGAAACAATGGAACTAATAGAAAAATATAGTTTTTATTTACTGGTTCAGTAAATTTTATTACATTCCACGTGACTTTCTTGATGCCGGAACAACCTTCTTCCTAGTAGTCATTCAAAAGTAAGAAAAAAATAGTCTACCAAGTCGGGGTTTTTTTTGGTTTGATAATAAATCTGCAGACTGGTAAGTCATCAAGCACTTCAAGACTGTTTGATATAATCTCTACAGGAGGAACAGCCAGTGTTGGAAATGAAAAAAAGCAGCCCGTTTCTTCAGAGTCTTAAGCCTATGCTACTAGGAAAAAAAACAAAAAAACAAAACAAAACAAGAGGAGAGGAGAACAACAGCGGGAAATTTACCTATTCTCCAGGTGTTCAATTGCAAAGCCTCCTCTGGAGGATCAACAGCTGTGAATTCAGCGTGCTTAGGAGAAATCAGATCTACGTCTGAACCACAACTATTTCAGCAGTATCACTACCATGTTACTCTGAAGAAGCAGTCAGCACCGTTTCTATGTTAGGAAATAGCTGAACAGAGTCTGTTATTCACGTGAAGTAGTCAGGCAGGTTTCTTTAGGAAGGCTGGGTTTCACTAGAACATTACTAGCCTGTAAGCCTCATGGCATCACCTTCCATCTTGACTGCTAAACCTCCTTGTCCCCTACTATCTTCTTTGCCAAGGTACAGCTGTCCACATTTACTTTTCCTACTTGGCTGGACTGAATTTAAGAAGGGATCTTGCATCTAAGAAAGGGAACAAAAGTTGCTGCCCAGCAGCCTCTGGCTCAGGGAGGAGTGGGAAAGCTCTGTGCAGCCCCCAAGGGCCGTGCAGCAGGAGGCAGGAGGTGCTCCAGGCTCACAGCAGCAGTTCCCTTGCGGCCTGTGCAGGGAGAGGCCCCTGGTGGAGCAGGCTGTCCCCCTGCAGCCCATGGGTCCCCCGTGGAGCAGATCTCCACGCTGCAGCCCCCCTGTGGCTGGAGGAGCCCCCGGTGGAGCAGGTGGCTGTGGCCTGGAGGAGACCGCGGCCTGTGGAGAGCCCCCGCAGGAGCAGGCCCCGGGCTGGACTGGAACAGGCTGTGCTGAGCCTGCTTTGCCCGTGACGCTCCTTGTGGAGTGATCTCCCTGTCCTTCTGGCAGCCCTTGAGCCCTTTCCAGCCTCTTTTCTCCCCTTGGCGTTGGAGGAGGGGCAGGGAGAGAGCGCTTGTGCTGGAGTTCAGCTGCCCAGCTGAGGAAAACCACCATGGTTTGCTCTCTCTTGCCGCTGCTGCAACACGCTGGTAGCAGCCAGCAGCGTCTGTTCTTTGAGCCTCAGCAAGCCCACAGCATCTTCCTTGAAGGGATCCCTTTCCTTCACGCCTGCCAGGCGCCGCCTCCAGAGGCTGAGGGCTTGTGCCCCGTTTGCAAGCGCTTTCTCAGTGCCCCCTTCCCCAGAGAAGGATCCCAGCTGCTTGGCTTCCCTGCCCTCTGCTGCCAGGCTCCCGCAGCTGCTATCCCAGCAGCGCAGCAGCCAGCTGACAATGTGCCCGCCTGGAGGACAGCTGCAATCTTGTCCCATGGCTCGCAGCTCGCCCAGGGATGGGGATCACCTGCTTGCTGCTGCTTTTCTCTCTGCTCTCCTTTCCAACAGCCTCCTGTTCCCTGGGATGGCCCTACCTTGGGGTAGGCTGCCTTGCCTTCCTCTTGCTCCTTCCCCTTCTTGGGAGGACTTTCTGCCCTTCCAAAACGAGATGACTTCTGCATGCATTCCTTCCCCTTGTGTGTATTGGCGCCTGAGACAGCACCGGGGTAGTCCCCGGAGCCAGCTCTTAGGGCCTGTGCCAGGCTTGGAGGGGCTGCAGGGAACATGCCAGGGGCTCGAGGGGCTGCAGGGCGAGTGACAAGGCTTTGAGGGGCCTCAGGTCCCAGCGCAGTGGTTGAAGTCGATGCAGGGAACATCAGAGTTGTTGGAGGGGCTGCAGGTAAAATGCCAGGGGTTGCGGGGGCTGCAGGGTGCTGAGTCACAGCTTTGCATCAGGTCAAGACGCATTTTCCTAGAACCATCCATTTCCTCCTGAAGGGGCTGAATAGCATGGAACGGTCTTCAAAATGCACAGAGCAGACCCCAGCAAAGGTAGGGATGCTGCTAGCAAGTAGGGAACTTTTTTGTTGCTGTTGTTAACATTGTTTCACGACAATAGATGCAAACATGTATCTTGAGTTGAGGGCAAAGGTGACCTTGGATCTGAAGCACACAGGCGTTCGCTAATGTCCCCCCATCCGGAGTGAATCCACAACGACTCGGAAGGAAAACTAAAGTCCAAAGCAGTGCACTGGGATAAAGAGAGTTTAATAGGGTAGAAAAGGAATAAAAACAATATAATCAATATTAATATCTATAATTTATAATATAATAACGTATAAAAATTGTTTAATTAATAAGAGTAAATAATAATCATCATAATTTTATAGTAATAAAACAATGCCATACTGTACAACACAGTCAATAATGTGGATTTAATGCAATAAAAATAAAACCCATTTATCCCATCCCAATGAGTTCCTATCCCCATCATCACTTCCCATCCCACTGATCATTTCCTATCCCAACAACGTCCCAGTTCTGATCCCAAGGCTGAATTCCCAACTCCCACCCACCCATCCAGCCAGCCATGCACCCATTTTCTGCATTTTCAGGTCACAAGACTCTGATGAAGGCCACCTCAGCCTTTTCCCCGAAAAAAAAGCTGCTCTTTATTGTGAAAAACTTCACTTTTGCACAACACTGCAGACCCAGCCAAGATGGTCCTGCAAGACAAGGTGAAACAAACATACAAAGCCCATATGGATGTAAATTGGTTCATCTAAACAAATTCCTACCACGAAATCCTGATCCTCAATCTCAGCACCGATGAAAAAAGAGGATACAGTTCCCTCCTCCAAGGTCCCTCTCTGCCCCTGCTCCCCGTGGGCTCCTCTCCATGGCTGCAGCTGCGGCCCGGGGCCTGCTCCTGCGGGGGCTCTCCACAGGCCGCAGCCTCCTCCAGGCCACAGCCACCTGCTCCACCGGGGGCTCCTCCACCCACAGGGGGGCAGCAGCGTGGAGATCTGCTCCATGTGGGACCCATGGGTGCAGGGGGACAGCCTGCTCCACCAGGGGCCTCTCCCTGCACAGCCCGCAGGGGAACTGCTGCTGTGAGCCTGGAGCACCTCCTGCCTCCTGCTGCACTCACCTTGGGGGCTGCAGGGCTGCTTCTCACTCCTTGCTCTTCCAGCTTCTGTTGTGCAGCAGTATTTCCCCCTGCTTACATCTGCTCTCCCAGAGGTGCAAACAACATCGCTTATTGGCTCAGCTCTGGCAAGCGCCGGGGCCCTTTTGGAGCTATCTGGAGCTGGCTGTTGTCTGGCCTGTTCTCACAGACGCCATCCCTGCAGGCCCCTGCTACCAAACGTAAATCCGATCGAAGTGTATGCAGCAATTACAAAGCCGCTGTGCTTTGGGCTGTCACGATCCTCCTGCAAGTGCAGGGGAGGTGCAGGGTTGCTTTGCATTTCCAAAAGGAGGAAGAAAGCCTCCAACCCCACTGGACCTCAGCCACTTGCAGGATCCAAGCAACGCTCCCCACTTTCAGCTATCTCCCTCCCATGCACACAGTGGGAGCAAGGTTGAACAAGCACATTTTTGAAAATGTTTATCTTAATGAAGAATAAAAGAAGTCTACAACACCCAATCTCTCTGTGCACCCAAGGCAAAAATCGTGGACTATTGTGCCTCAACACTATTTTCAGACCCAATTTGTCAAGTCATCTAGCAGAGGATTTCTCTCTTGTTCACTCACTAGCTTAGTAGAGCACCAGTTTACATAGGTGCTGGAGCAGATTCCTCAACCATCTGAAGGGACTTGATCCCAGAAAAGTTCAAAACTGCAGATGACTCATGATTTTGTGGTGAAGCATCTATTAAATGAGAGCTGTTCCGCTTAGGGCACAGTGAGACAATGTGAGAAGAACCTTGTATCTCACTGATTGAGGCTTTATAACTCTACAGAATTGTCAGTCAACAATAAATGGAAAGTGCAGGAGATACGTTCTTTCTTCCTCCTTTCCCTGCCATACATTAGCAGAGAGATTGTGGTGGGATATAGGTTCAGAGCCTCACAGAAGAAGGATTTGAACCCAGGCTCTCCACAGTCTGCACCACTGCCTTCCTGATGGCTTTTGACTATTTTAATTTATTTTTTTATTTTATTTTATTTTATTTTATTTTATTTTATTTTATTTTATTTTATTTTATTTTATTTTATTTTATTTTATTTTATTTTATTTTATTTTATTTTATTTTATTTTATTTTATTTACTGTATTAGTATTATTCTTCTTATTTTTCTGGATGGTGTCTAAGTCTTGGGGGGGAAGAACCAACTGTGGGAGGAGGGAATGCTACTACTGTCTGTGACAGTGGTGATTTCTGGACAGTGTTAGCAACAGAGCTTCTGCAGAGAAGAGAAAATGCCAGGCAGTCTCTCTTGGTATTCCATGTACTGAGTACTGAGTGCAGTTTTGGGCTCCACAGTATAAGAAAAAGTATAAGAACAAACCAGTGCACTGTGATAAAGAGAGTTTAATAGGGTACAAAAGGAATAAAACCAAACAAAATAAGAAATGAGAATATTGATAATTTATAATGTATCATAGAATCATAGAATCATAGAATATCCTGAGTTGGAAGGGACCCTTAAGGATCATCAAGTCCAACTCTTGACACCGCACAGGTCTACCCAAAAGTTCAGACCATGTGACTAAGTGCACAGTCCAATCTCTTCTTAAATTCAGACAGGCTCGGTGCAGTGACCACTTCCCTGGGGAGCCCGTTCCAGTGTGCAACCACCCTCTCTGTGAAGAACCCCCTCCTTATGTCAAGCCTAAATTTCCCCTGCCTCAGCTTAACCCCGTTGCCGTGGGTCCTGTCGCTGGTGTTAATGGAGAAAAGGTCTCCTGCCTCTCGACACCCCCTTACGAGTATAAAATATATAAATATTGTTTAATTAATAATATTAAATACTTATCATTTTATAATAATGAAACAATGCCATACTGTACAACACAGTCAATAAAGTGGATTTCATGAAATAAATAATACAACCAGTACATTAAATAAAATTTAAAAATTTAAATTTAATAAAAATAAAACTCAGTAAATTAAATAAAATTTAAAAATTTAAATTTAATACAAATAAAACCCATTTTTCCCGTGCCAATGAGTTCCTATCCCCATCATCACTTCCCATCCCACTGATCATTTCCTATCCCAACAACGTCCCAGTTCTGATCCCCTCGGTGTCCCAGTGCAAGAAGAGCTGCAGGCAGAGGCCTTGCTGAGTGAGCACCTAAGGAGAGGAATGTAATCCAGAAGGCAGCAAAGAAGAGCAATGCCCCGAAAGAAGAGCTAAGTCTTGTCTCTCAGCCCTTTGGTGTCCCAAGCAGCAGTTGCCATGGGCAAGCTTTCCCAGCCCAGCTACTGCCAGCATCCCCCCAGCTTGCCATTGCCACCTTCCTGGGTGAGGCGCGCGCGCATTTGCCATTGGCATTTGCCGTTGCCCATCCCTGAGAGTGGCAAGCAGTGCGTAGGTCCAGCACGAGAGAGGGGAGAGGGCAAGCGAGAGGGGCAAGGGCTGAGGAGCGTGGCTGAAGCTGGAGCAGGTGCCTGCAGAGGTCTCTGTGCCTGCCTGCGTGCTGAGCGGGCCTGGGTGCTGCGGGGGCCGTCGAGGAGAAGCCCGAGGTCGGTCACGGGTAGCCGTAAGAGTAGGCTCTGGCGTGGTCCTTCTGCCGCTGCTCGAAGAATTGCCCGGGGCCGATCCTCATGTGGTGGGCCGCCCGCTGCCGCTCCTCCTGGGCCAGCTTCTTGAGGCGCTCCCGCTCGGGACGCTGCTGCGGCGTGATGGGCACCGACGACTCCTGCTCCTCCAGCGGTGTGGGCGCTGCGTCGCCGCCCGCCCAGGGCCCCACGCAGGGCACGTAGTCCCCGCGGGGCTGCGCCGGACGCTGCAGCGTGCGCGGCTGCGTGGGCAGAGCCGTGGGCAGTCCCCTCCAGAGCGGGGGGCTCTGGAGGGGACTGCGAGGGGGACTGGGCAGGGCTCTCCTGAGGGCTGGGAGAAGTTGAGGCCTCTTGAGGGGAGCCAAGGGAGGCTGGGGCAGGGTTCTCTTGCGGGCAGGGATGAATTCCTGCTGGGGGGGCCTTTTGGGGAGAGGCTTGGGCATGGGTCTCCTGCGGGCAGGGTCGGGGGGGCTCTGGAGGGGACTCAGGCGAGGCTTGGGCAGGGCTCTCCTGAGGGCAGTGAGGAAGTCAGGGTCGGGGGGGCTCTGGACGGGAGCCTGGGGAGGCTGGGGCAGGGGTCTCTTGCGGGCAGGGAGGCAGTCAGGGTCGGGGCGCCTCTTGAGGGGAGCCAAGGGAGGCTGGGGCAAGGTTCTCCTGCGGGCAGGGATGAATTCCTGCTGGGGGGGCCTTTTGGGCAGGGCTCTCCTGAGCTGGGGCCGGGCTGCAGGCTTGAGGGGGGAGCTGAGTGGCGGCACAGCAGCTGCAGGGGGCTGCAGCGCCCACCCAGCCTGCACCTTGTCGGGGTGCAGCCCAGGGCTTGAGGGGACCTCACCCAGCGCTCTGGTGGCTGCCAGTCCCTGTGTGCTGGGCTCCTCGATGTCCTCGCAGAGGTCGGGCAGCTGCGAGAGGAAGCGCTTGAGGACAGGACTGCTGGGGACAGCGGCGAAGGCGTCGTGGGGCTCCACGGCATCCAGGCAGCTGAGCAGCTCCTCCAAGCCGGAGCTGTCCAGGTCGGCCGGGAGCTGGTCCTGCAGGTGCTGCAGCTGCTGGCTGTCCCCTGCCAGCTGGGGAAAGGCCTCGGCGAAGGCATCGGGGCCCAGCTCCAGCAGCTCCAGGGGCTCCTCAGGCACCTCTGCAAGTGTCGCCGCTGAGGAAAAAGCAAGCCAATGCAATCCCCCAAGCATCCCCCGCTGCCAGCTTTGCCATGGCTCCTGGGTGTGGGGCGCCCAGCGGCCGGCTGTGCCAGCCCCAAACTCACCGTCGGGCGTCGCCGTCTGGGTGCTGGCGGTCGCTGGAGCCTGGGCAGGCTCGGGGGGAGTGGGGCCGGGCAGCGGGGGCCCCTGGTCCTCGCTGAGCCCCACAGCGTGCAAGCAGGGCTCCGGCAGCTGCCCCCGGCTGCTGCTGAGGGTGCGGGGCGCGGGGAGCGCCTGCCCCCGCAGCGGAGGCCCCGGCACGAGGAGTGTTGTGGGGCCGGGGTAGGCAGGGGCCTGCAGCAGGCAGGTGCCTGCGGGGTGCAGGAGCTCCCCATGGAGCACGGCCCTGGGCCTCAAGCAGAGGGGAGCACCATCCTGGGGCACCAGCGTCCCCGTCCACATCAGCAGGGGCTGGGAGACACTGGGGGCACCCACAGGAGCTCTGTGGGGGAGCTGCCCCACAGCAGGGAGCTGCCCCACGGCGGCGGCAGGGAGCTGCCCAAGCTGCAGGTGGTGCCCCTGGGCTGGGAGGTGCCCCCCAGGTGGCAGCTGCACCCTGGCGGGGAGCTGCAGCACCTGCCCCTGGACCCCCGGCACCACGTGCCAGACGGTGGCCTGGGGCAGTGCGGAGGGGAGGGTGGGTACCTGGGGGGGCTGCAAGGGCAGCGCCATCGCTCCTGGGAGGGAGGGAAGCAGCCAGGCAGCCACCGTTGGCGGCACGGCTGGGACGACGAAGGGGGAGTTTTGCGTCTGCGGAAGCCGCGGAAGCCGTCTGGGGAAACCCTCTGTGGGAAAAAGGGCGCTGGGCTGAGCTCTGGGGCGCTGGGCTCGCCAGCAGGGCCGCAGCCCCGGGAGGAGCGGGAGCCGGCTGCTGGACCTGCCATGGTGGCTGGAGAGTGGGGCGGTTGCTTGGGGAACGCGGGCAACGGGGGTTCCGTCCCAACGGCTGACCAGCCCCTCGCCGACATCTTGGGGAGGACTGCAGGCTTTGGAGCCAAGCAGGCTGCCCAGCGCAAGACTTGGCCATCCCCAGCAGGCTTTCCCTCCCACGCAGCACTTGCCATGCCCAGGACGCTTCCACACCACCACTTGCCCGGCCCAAGGCTTGCCCAGCCCAGGACCAGCTTCTCGGCCTCAGCGGCAGTGCCCATCCTTGCCATTTCACCGCATGGCACATTCCCAGCAACCCAGACGAAATCTGCCCCATCAACACGAAGCGTTTCTTCAGCCAAAGAGACCTCGTCCCAAAGAATTCCCCTCTCTTGGAGGACTTCTCCAAGCACTTCCTTCCCCAGGGAATGGTACCCACCCCATTCAAGACTTCCCATCCCAAGGCTTTTGCTTCCCAGGGATTTCCTTCCTAGGGAACATTGCCCATTTCCTAGCCCAATGGCTTCCCACCCCAAGGAAGTCTTCCCATGCTGTAGCCCCGAAATGCCCCCAGAGGGCACCTGGCAGCTACTGGGAAGGAAATGAGCTCTGTCATGGTGAGCTAGCCGCTCAAGGCCCTGCTCTTTGGCCCAGGTGTCTGTGAGGCGGTGTTGGCAAGGAGTCCTGTTGTGAACATAAGAACATAACGTAACAGAAGAACATAAAATCACATCAGAGAGAAAAAAATATAGAATAACAGAACGCGACATAAGAACATCAAACAAAGACAACTCTCACGATGTGGTCTGATAGGATGGAGGAGAAAGCAGAAATCCAGCAATGCTGTCTTTCCTACTCCTCAAAACCAGTTCCGTTGACAACTGGGAATGCTTCCAGCTGGAAAAAAATGCCAGAATGAAGTGGAGGACTCCTTGCCATCACTGTGTTTCTGGAGCACACCTCTACCTTTCTGTCCAACAGGGGGTTCTTCTTGGGAGATAATTGCCCAACATGAAAAAACACAACCAAAGCCAGAGGACCCATCTCCGCAACAAGACGATAAATAGAAAAGACATCTCTAGATGCAGACCCCAGAGCTCCAATTCACTATGTCCCACTAGTGGAAGTTATTTTTTAGGCTTTGTTTTTAAGGCCACTGGCTGCCTCCTCCCTTATGCTGCCCATTCTCCCTGTTGTCCTGTCTTCTTTCTCCTGCATTGCTTCCTTTCCTTGGTGGACCTTGCTGAGCTCTTTGATGTTTTGTTGTATATATATGTATGAAGACATAAAACTGTTAGAGAGTGTCGAAAGAAGGGCAACAAACAAGAGGGTCTCTTTTAACAGGGGGATTGAGGTTTGTGGCAAGGTTTTGGTAGCAATTTAGGGGCTGCACTGTGCTGGACACAGCAACAGACGCACCATAAGCCAAAGTCAGACAATAAGCCAAGGTGTGTTCACGCGTGGTTTACTGTGGTTTCACAGAATCACAGAATTTCTAGGTTGGAAGAGACCTCAAGATCATCGAGTCCAACCTCTAACCTAACACTAACAGTCCCCACTAAACCATATCCCTAAGCTCTACATCTAAACGTCTTTTGAAGACTTCCAGGGATGGTGACTCCACCACCTCCCTGGGCAGCCCGTTCCAGTGCCTCACAACCCTTTCAGTAAAGAAATTCTTCCTAACATCTAACCTAAAACTCCCCTGGCGTAACTTTAGCCCATTCCCCCTCGTCCTGTCACCAGGCACATGGGAGAACAGGCCAACCCCCACCTCTCTACAGCCTCCTTTAATGTACTTATACAGAGCAATAAGGTCACCCCTGAGCCTCCTCTTCTCTAGGCTGAACAAGCCCAGCTCCTTCAGCTGCTCCTCATAGGACTTGCTCTCCAGGCCCCTCACCAGCTTCGTCGCCCTTCTTTGGACCCGCTCAAGCACCTCGATGTCCTTCTTGTAGCGAGGGGCCCAAAACTGAACACAGTACTCGAGGTGCGGCCTCACCAGAGCCGAGTACAGGGGGACGATCACCTCCCTAGCCCTGCTGGTCACAGTGTTTCTGATACAAGCCAGGATGCCGTTGGCCTTCTTGGCCACCTGAGCACACTGCTGGCTCATATTCAGCCGACTGTCCACCATCACTCCCAGGTCCTTCTCTGCCTGGCAGCTCTCCAACCATTCCTCTCCCAGCCTGTAGTTCTGCTTGGGGTTATTGCGCCCCAGGTGCAGGACCCGGCACTTGGCCTTGTTGAACTTCATACAGTTGACCTCAGCCCATCGGTGCAGCCTATCCAGATCCTCCTGCAGAGCCTTCCTACCCTCGAGCAGATCGACACACGCACCTAGCTTGGTGTCATCTGCAAACTTACTGAGGGTGCACTCAATGCCATCATCCAGATCATTGATGAAGATGTTAAAGAGGACCGGCCCCAGCACCGAGCCCTGGGGGACGCCACTAGTGACTGGCCTCCAACTGGACTTGGCTCCATTCACCACAACTCTTTGGGCCCGGCTATCCAGCCAGTTTCTAACCCAACGAAGCGTGCGCCAGTCCAAGCCAAGAGCAGCCAGTTTCTTGAGGAGAATGCTGTGGGAGACGGTGTCAAAAGCCTTGCTGAAGTCAAGGTAGACCACATCCACAGCCTTTCCCTCATCCACCCAGCGCGTCACTTTGTCGTAGAAGGAGATCAGGTTCGTCAAGCAGGACCTGCCTTCCATAAACCCATGCTGGCTGGGCCTGATCACCTGCTTGCCCTTCAAGTGCCGCATGATGACTCCCAAGAGGATCTGCTCCATGAGCTTCCCTGGTACTGAGGTCAAACTGACCGGCCTGTAGTTCCCCGGGTCTGCCCTCCGGCCCTTCTTGTAGATGGGCGTCACATTTGCTAGTCGCCAGTCAGCTGGGACCTCCCCCGATAGCCAGGACTGCTGATAAATGATGGATAGGGGCTTGGCCAGCTCCTCTGCCAGTTCTCTCAGTACCCTTGGGTGGATCCCATCCGGCCCCATCGATTTGTGGACATCCAAGTGCCGTAGCAGGTCACCAACCAGTTCTTCGTGGATGGTGAGGGCCACATCCTGCTCCCCGTCCCCTTCCACCATTTCTGGGTACTGGGTATCCAGAGAGCAACCGGTTTTGCCACTAAAGACTGAGGCAAAGAAGGCATTAAGCACCTCCGCCTTTTCCTCATCTCTTGTAACTAAGTTTCCCCCCGCATCCAGTAAAGGATGGAGATTCTCCCTAGTCCTCCTTTTGGTGTTGATGTATTTATAAAAGCGTTTTTTGTTATCTTTAACAGCAGTAGCCAGATTGAGCTCCAGATGAGCTTTGGCCTTCCTAATCTTGTCCCTGCACAGCCTCGCTACATCCTTATAGTCCTCCTTAGTGGCCTGCCCAATTTTCCAAAGATTATAAACCCTCTTTTTCCTCCTAAGCTCAAGCCACAATTCTCTGTTGAGCCAGGCTGGTCTTCTTCCCCGCTGGCTCATCTTTGGGCACAAAGATGATTTACGTGTGGTTTACGTATAGAAGAAAGTTTTCGCCTATTGGTGAGTATACTGCAGATTTGCTGCATTGTTCTAAATTAAACAGCAAGATAAGTGATGGCATCGTAGGCTGGGAAAATATTTCTAGAGTATTAGCGCATTTTGAGCATCATTTTAACTGTTTATGCAAACATGAAGATTATTAAAATCAGTGTTTATTTATGTCTGTATGTAAACAGGTGATCATGTTGTATAGCATGCAGTAAATGGTTTGTGAATGCTGCTTGAAGAATGAAAAGAGTAAGTCAGCTCCACAAGGAATAAATGAATTTTGTTTATTTGTGCAATGCAGAGATTAGAATTAGACCAACAGCATGGAACCAAAGTCTTGCTCTGTGCCTTTTATCTGTAGGACAGTTCATGGAGGCTTCAGCAGCCCTATCTGTTTTCTAGCACTCTGAAATGTCCTCTGTGGTGCTGCACCCAGTTGAAAGCCTGCACTGATTGTGCTGAACTTTCCGAACAGGAGGCACGGGTCCTTCGTCGGACGCTGGCTGGGGATGTATGCTGCGATGCGGGCAGATGATGCTGGCCCAAGCACTGATCTGCAGACACTCAGGGAGAGGTGAGTGCTGGTCCTGAGGGAACTTCGGTATTGTCTGCAGACGCTTCTTCGTAAGTACTCCATTAAAAGCACAAACCCTGAATTTATTAGTGAGACTTTCTTTGATGCCCTGGTAACAGTTCCTAATGAATCAATTCATATTCAGCTGGGTGAAATCATCCCAGCCTGAAGCAGAGAAATAGGCATAGAAGGAGAACAAATGGGGAATCCTGTCGCCATTCTTTTATAAACCTTTTAGTGTAACACCCAAGTTGAGGCCAAGGGAAAACCTGCCACCGTGGGACAGTGCTCTTACCCTTCTCTTCACTCCTCACTTGTCAGCAGCACGAGGTCCAAACCCCCCTGGTGCAAGCTCTTAAGCGTGCATGTCACTTCCCAGGATGCTGCCAGTGGAGTGTTTGGACTTTCTGTATGGATCTTATGTTGTTATTTAATGGGTGCTTAGAAATCCAACAAGGTCTAAACACAGCCTGTACTTTTAAATAATCTTGGAAGCTCAGAGATACTGGAATGGCTATCAACACGCAGCATGATCCGTCAGAATATGTTTGCAGTTGATGTTTTTGTTTTGTTTTATTTTCCCTGTTTTTACAATCTAGCCTATGATGATAAAGGGCAGCTTGATGATAAATAACAAGCTTGGAATTCTAGGAGCTCTACACAAAATGTAAATATTCGAGATGAATTGAAATGTCTTTTAACATCTCATTATAAAGCTTTCTGCTGTCTAGACATTTGATCAGTGTAATGAAAACGTCACCATTTTTTATTCTCTATCAATTTTTCCTTTCAGATTGGCAATGGGAAAAACACAAAAAACAACCAGAAGAATATCACAGAATCCTACGATGCTTTCTCGACAGGAAGGCTTGCTGTTATTCAATCCACCAGATGGGTAAGAACAAACATAAACTTTCAGGTTTTTTCCACTGAAATTTCTACTGTGTTGAATCACTAATTTGCAGTATGTTAATTCATAATTTTAAAAAGTGGATGTGAAGACAGTGTGTATGCTTATACAAAAATAAAAAGGTATGCAGATGGGCGCAAAGACTAGTAGTACAGAAACATTCCCTGAGACCTAAATAAAGCCATGTACTAGAATCTAGCTCTTGATAAACTCTGTAAGCCTTGGGTACCAGAGTCAGTAATGTTAGAACAGACAGTCTTGTAGCTTATTGCTGTAATTTGTAATAAAGGGCACTAACATTTGTTAACTTGTAATTCTCATTGTAGTTTAGAAGCCTTTTGTTTTTTAAAGAAACTGGCACTCCCTAAGTTTTGAAAAGAGCATAGATTGAGAAAATAATTGTTATTGCTAAGTACAGATTGCAGTTACTCTAGAATGTTTGACAGTCACGGTATTTACTGTATATTGTTCCCACATTCTTTATGGTCTCATTTTTCTTTGATTTTGTGTACGTGTGTCTTTTTTTCACTGTGAAAACAGCACAGGTGGGTGTTGGAGAGGGGAAGTCAATTGGAGAATGGTTTGGACCAAATACAGTTGCTCAAGTACTAAAGTAAGTGAGATCATACCAGTCTCATTCAGAACGTACTCCCCTGGGGCAGCCAAGAGAAGGCCCAGGCAGAGTTTTGAAGGCTGCATCTCCCCCTGTCCCACAGTCAGGAATGTACTTGCCATCTATTTACAAGTGCAGCATGGAATGTCATGCCACAGCTCGGTGTGCAGGTACTGAGTTGGGAATGGGTGACCTCTAAATTTTAATAAAGGAAGAGCCTGAGGAGAAGAAACTGCAGGAAAGTCTCCTGCTACGCCGTCTGCATGCCCTCACCAGTCACACCACAGATGTATATTCCTTTCTGCACAGTGGCACAGCTCTGGCAGGTCGAGAGTGCCACCGTGTAGGTCGGAGTGGTGGTGTGAAACATCAGAGAGAAGCCATCTCGGCTGAGGAGGGAACTGAGCTGCAATTCCTCCCTTTCTGAGCAGCAGTTCTGCCAGCAAGGCTACTGGATAAAGATGGGCAGCTCCTCATAGTCTGGGAGCCACACTGAAAGGAACTGAGGCTGCTCAGTTCTCCAGGGGTACGTGGAGGTGTCTTACCTCAGGCAGGGGCTAGGCTACAGGTCCTGCGAGCTCAGCAGCAAGTCTTTGACACCCTGGAACAGGCACATGATCTGAAGAGGGAGGGGAGCTGAAGCATGCCCTGGACTCCAGATCTTTCATGGCCAAGTTTTTCATGGTGAAACGCTCAGCCCCATTTCTTTCTGGCTTATTTGAAACAGCTAATTCTGCCAGTGCAGCTTAAGAGTGTAGCTCCCTTCCCCAAAGGTTTGGATTTTGCAGAAGTGGACATAAAACTGTGTGCTGCTGTCTCCCACTGAAGTTTTGGTGCCCCAAACCCTTAGCTGGTTTAGCTTTTAATGCCCCATTTCTGCTGTGCACGCAGGCTCAGGCAGAAGTAATTCCACTGAATTCAGTGGAATTTCTTAAGCAAAAAGTAATCTGCAAAACTGGCATAGGAATTTTTTTCTTTTCCAGATGAGAAAAGACACAATTGGGCAAGAACCCATTGCAGAGACTGTCGAGTGCAATAAAAAGTAATAAACTTGATGTAGTTGGACTGTTACTGTCACTGCACTTAGCAGTAAGACAAAACAGTTTGCACATGGTGCAGCGCATATGTTTTTCCTGGTACCACTCAGTACCTATTTTTCTAAAGATATTAAACATTTAATGTTTAAAGTTTTCTTTTTCTTACATGGAGACTTTAAAAAATGCAGAAAGGATGTTTTTTCTTAAGAAAAAAAAAATAAATAAATCAAATGGTTCTGAGTGTAAAGCTACCCTTTTGATCCAACTAGTTTATATTAATTAGTACCTTAATGTTTTCTAGGAAGCTTGCTTTATTTGATGAATGGAATTCATTAGCAGTTTATGTATCTATGGGCAATACGGTGGTCATTGAAGACATCAGTAAGTGAAACCTCATCAGATTTCTGCTAACAGGTTCTGATTTGACTCCATTTGCCAGCATGTATCTAAACATGAACAAATACTTGGGGGGCCATGGGTTTGTCTTGCAAGGGTAAGAAGAGGGAAGAAGGACATACAAACTCAGTTGTGTTTTTTTGATCCCTGATGCCAACTTCGTGCTCACATCACTGGATGTGAAGAGCTCCTTGAAGAATTTCTACTGTCATCATTGCTGCCATTTCATTTCTCTGGCGTTTTATAGGCAAAGCTTGACACTATTAATAACATTAATAGTACATGTCACTGCAGTCTTAAATTGTCATCCCCCAATCATTTATCTAACGTCTCACTTGGACGTGCCAGCACATACTGTCTGCTAGAATCACTTCTACTAAATAGCTGTAATTGCCATGCCCGGCTCGTTTTGTCTTGGGTGCCCTATAAAGATCCCAGGCAAACTAGCTTAATTCACTACTGAGAGGAAGATCTGCTTTGTGTTCCTCTGTGCGTTGACTGATTTCTAGTTTTATTCCCGCAGAAAAAATGTGCTGGTCCCCTCCTCAGAGCAGCAGCGCGTCCCACAGCAGTGCACATTTGCACAGAAGTGCTCTTGGCCGAAGCAAGAACGCAGGAGGACTCTGCACAGGCTGGAAAGCCCTCTTGCTTATTATACCTCTACGACTAGGGATAAATCACATAAATCCCGTATATATTGATGCATTTAAAGTAAGGTTTTCTTTCAATTCATTGCTCGTTACTGTCAAATAAGTTTGGGTATCTGTGATGTCAGTAAAGAAATGAATTACAATTTCCTTTATTCCTTTTGAACTCCTAGGAATGCTTTAAGATGCCACAGTCTTTGGGAGCATTAGGAGGGAAACCAAATGATGCCTATTATTTCATAGGATTTTTAGGTAAGGAAAAAAGAAACTTATTCCAAATGTGCAGATGATCAAAAGAGAACATTTTTTGAAGGGGAAATAGTAAGGAGTCTAAGCGTGAACCTCTAGAAGTAAAGAAAGATGAGAATAGAATAAAATAAATGAAGAAGCATATCTAAAAGAGTTTAGAAACAGTATGAGATGATCCTTAACAGGAGCAGAAAGTTAACAGCAAAGCTAGGTGTAAAAATAAGTGATGACATCAACAAGAGCAACATACTGAGAATAGCTGATAGCATTTGACAAGTGTATTGGTCAAATGTCACTTTTATTTTCTTGTATTTCAAAACTGTTTCTGATGGCAGTATCTTTTTCACCTTTTGTATACCTTCTGTTATTAAGTATTGCTCTAATTAATTTAAAATGCATTCCTTCAGATTTCACCCCACTTTGGGCCAAAATTTTGCAACCCTATTTTGTCCTTTTGTAAAACCTAACCTGTTTTAGTTAGGCTTTTTTGTTCCAATTTCTGAATGAATGCCTAATGGGATTACAGATTGCATCTGTGAACATCCTGTACCTTTTAATCTGTCAAATGTTAGTGTTTACAACACTTGAGATTAAAAAAAAAAAAAAAAAAAAAAAAAAAAAAGTACTGGATCTCACATGGAAAAATAAAAGTATGTGACAAAGATAGAACATAACCAACCAAAAAATTACAGTAATAGGTCACCAATAGGAAGTTATACTAAATACCCTGTGGGAAACGTTGTGTCTAACCCTTCCGATTCTCTTAAAGAATCCCTAGCTGGAAAGTCTAGATTATACTGACTGCGATGGCAATCTAATTTCTATTTTACAGTTCTGGACCAAGTGCTTATTAATGTCACTTGCTTATTTTTAACATACGGCTTTTACCCATCCAGGCAATGAGCTGATCTATCTGGACCCTCACACCACTCAAAGCTTTGTAGATTCAGAAGAAAATGGCACGGTTGACGATGAGAGTTTCCACTGCCAGGAAGCCCCACATAGAATGAAGATCATGAATTTGGACCCTTCAGTAGCTTTAGTAAGTGTCAGGAAATCTGGAATGCATGTACTTTATCTCAAAGTAATGTCTCTCTACATTGGTAAGGGCAGCAATGCATCTCCTTGAACAGAACCAAGATCACAAAGCTGTCTTCTGTGATCAACACATAGTAGTTTGTACATAACTACATGGAGAATCTTAGGGCAAGTGGGGAGCTGTCTGTACTGTAGGGAGCTCGCTTTGTTTTCTTTACTGAGCAGCTTTTACTTCTTTCAAGAGGCATTATAATGGTCAGAGCAAGGAACTGAAACAGGTTTATGTGTTTTATTCTATCACTACTTTAGGTTTGGTCACCTCTAGACAAGTTACTTAAACTTACTTTATATCATAAGTTAAAAATGTTTAAGTGGAATTATTGTATTTCACCCCAAATTACAAATACAAATGTATTATTTGTAATTCACTCAAAATGTCATGGGGGTAGTGTGGTATTTGAAAAAATTGGATCTGATCCCATGCCAGTATCCTGTGATTGGGTGATTGGCAGTTGTCACCAGTGGGATGTGTTTCTAAAGCTTTAAACAATCTGTAAAGATACCGGTATCTGTCATTCATTCACATACCTGTTTTTTAATACTGCTGCTTTTTAGAAAGTTTTTTTGTTTTGTTTTGTTTTAATACTTAACTACGTAACTGTGCAAAATGTGGCATGATGCAACGAGACAGACAAAATCATAAGGAAGAGCAAATATTTTCAGTATAGATACCAGAATGGAAATGTTCCTTAGGTGGTCCATCATCTACAAGTTTTCAGCTTCTGCTGATACCTGGACTGTAGGAACTGGGTGGCGCTCCATGGAGGAGCACACAGGAGCTGCTGCTATTTTTTGCTTGACTATTTCGTTAGGGGTTTGCAGGGCCTTGTTCTCCCCGTGGGTTCTCTCCCTAGAGCTGCCACATATTTGGAGTCTTATATCTACTGATCGTACAGGGCATTACTGTATCAGAGGTCAAACCGCCTTACCTGCTGGTACCACATACCTACCATCAGCAAAGGTAAAACTCTGTGTGTTTGTTTTTTCCCCTAAGGGCTTCTTTTGCAAAGAAGAATGTGATTTTGATAACCGGTGTAGTCTTGTACAAAAGGTAAGAGTGGGAACTTAGCATCTCGATTTGTTCTTTATAAAGTCTGGTTTTTATTGTTTGTTTTTTGTAAAATTTTCCTTTGCATTTTCCTTTGTATACAAATTGTATGAGCCATAGAGAAGAATGCATTAAAGCATCAGGGTAAGGCAATACTACTGAATTGCTAATTGGAAATTGTTCAGCACTTTACCAGCCACAAACCCTGCCAGTTGGAAAATGGGTGTAAACATCCACACTTGAAGGTGTTACTGGGTGACACTTGCTTTTAACTTCTAATTCTCACTAAATGACTAAGGTTTAACTGCCATATTGTAGTGATGTATCAATGATTTGCTTCCTGATCCTTTTTTATTGTTTGACATAATAGATTGCGTGTTCTAATTATGACTGTTAGTCCCTGCTATCTTAAAGATCTGATTCTGTAAGTGCTGCAGGCCTCTAGCTCCTGCTGATCTAGGGAGAACAGAAGGTGCTGGCTGCCACAGGAAACAGACTTGAGGATGTTTCTGCATGCAGCTGTTAAGCTAAGCACCAGACGTCTGAATGTAAAGTACCATCAACATCTAAAGGCATTTATTTAAAAAAAAAAAAATCATCTAAGGAAAACAGTTTGTAAATAACTGAAATACAGGACAGAAGGTAACTTCTCTTTGAAGAGGAATAGCGTTTGGCTTCAGGAACACCTTTTTTCCTGACCAAAACCTGTCCTTCAAAATCTGATGCGTTTTTTTTTTTTTTTTCCCCTTTGGAGGAGCTGATAGATCTGTCTTTTGTGCTATTGATCAACAGAAAACTTGAGGAGAGTTCTATGCAAGCAACTTTCTTTTAAAAAGCAGAAAATATTGTACATTCCTAGTGTGCTTGCTACATGTAAACAAAATTACAGGTTTGCAGATATCAAAGCTGATATCAAAAGATGATAAGACTGATAATTTGTAGTACAGTTCAAGAGATCTGTCTTCCAGATGTGTTTTAACTAGGGATGTATTACAGAGACCATGGTGCTTGGATTTCACAGTATGTCTGTATAAAGACTTTTTTTTCCTGATGGACATGCGTAATTAAAAAACACTTTCAATTAAGCAGACGCATTTTGTGTTTGAAGCGTCTCCCGAGCCAGCTTTTAAAATGAAAGTATTCTGTCCTCAGGAGATTCTAAAGCAGCAGAGTCTATGGATGTTTGAGCTGGTCCAGAAGCACCCGCCACACTGGCCTCCTTTCATACCTCCAACAAAACCAGAAGTGAAAACCACAGGAGCAGGTAAGGCACCGATTAAAAGCCTAATTGTGCAATGTTATGTTCCTCGTTAGCAAATAAAAGAATAATCACAGGTAGAATAACTATCCTTTGTGAGTGTCAAGCAATATATAGCAGGCATGTATCCAAACAAGCCATACAATTGCTAGCACAGATTTTTTTTTTCACTCTTACAAAGTACTTTTCTGGAATGCGTCTTTCAAAGTTTTTTTTTTTAAGTGAACAAAATCAGGCATGTCTTTAGAAGCATTTTTTTCTTTATCTTTTTTTAGAGAACTCATTGAATCTACTGACAAGCTATTTGAATTGGAAGAAGAATTTGAAATCCTGAGTGTGTGAAGGAAACTGTGGTGACTCTTCTGAGTGTTGAATATGTTGGTAATATTATTGCATTGACTTAAACAGCCATGTTAGCCCCGAAGTGCCTGAAATTATGGATAACAGAGCACAGAAATCTAGTAGCATCCAAAACTCCAAGGGCAGTTTAACACACAAGCTTCCCCGGATGGAAAGGCAGTAAGAGATCTTGTGATAAGATGCTTAAAGGGAATCTCTTTTTAACGTACCTTACCTGGAGACAAACGGGCCTTTGAGATTAAGGCAAAAATACATGTATCACTGGGCACCATGTTTGGAGAAAGGGATAACCCAAATGGATATTTCTTGCTCTCATATAATAATGCAATAGTTTAGTTCTTCAAACAAAACAGTCTTCAGTTAAGGAGGATGTTTACTTCTGTTCCCTCCTGTGGGCTGCGTCATAGGAAAAATACATCGTCTTGTTTAAAAGATCGACTGGATCAGGAGAAAATTGTTTCCTTGTTAAATATTTTAACATGTATTTGAGCAACCAGACTTTATTACAAAAATGTTTCTGTAAAAGGAGCTATGTCTAATGTATACATTTTGCAATAGCCTTCCTGTTTCTGGGAGACCTCAAGAGGAACAGGAGCCTCAAATAGTTGATACAGATCACAACCACTGTTATAGTTATGGTATATTTCACCTTGACCTTAAAATTCAAATGATTAAAACTTAGGTTATTTCTTTCCGAGTTAAAACGAGTCAAAGGTGGTTTAACTGTACCTTATTTATTTTAGAATAGATTTACACAAGTTTCTCTGTTACAGCACTTTATCTGTGCATCTAATAAATTTCTTAAGCTTTTCTTAGGTTGTATGCTGCTATGTTTGGTTAATTTGTGTGAACTAAATATAAACCAGGTGATCTTAAAACTTAATATAGAAGCGTACACAGATTACTGAATTGTTGCTTTTTGACTTCTTGCCTTTTGAAATCTGTTTTGGTAGAAGTGCCTTAACCCTACAGGTTTATCAGAACAGCCTGGGCAGTTTTATTTCTAAGGCAGAGAATCTCTCTCTAGCAGCCGTAAGAAAAACAGTTCAGAATAAAGAAAGGCAAAGATTTTTAATCCATGCTGAAGTTCCTTTTCACTACCAGACAGTCCCCCTTGTGGTCATTTTGTCATGCTAGTGTAATGAACATGAACTGCAGACTTTCATCTTCACCAATAAATGACAACATAGAGAAATACTGAATATTGTCTCCTCTCACTTGCACCTCTCGATCAGGGCCACTGTTTTTTCAAACAAAAGAGTTAACGAGATCCTATTGCATCTTGTTTAATGTTTATTAACTACAGTTTGGAAACCACAAACGTAGAAAAAAAATATCATTTCCTTATTTTATTAAAACATATATAAAACATATATAAAACATATATAATATATATATATAACACATACTGTGTTGTAAAGCACACAATTCCCTACCAATGACAACAAAAAAATCATCTAATTGAGCATGCAGTTTTCATTAACCTGTTTTTTTTTTTCTTTTTTTTTTTTTACAAATACCCAACAACACATACACATGTGTTGTGTTGTGTTTTTTTCCATCATTTCTCACTGAAGCAATACCCATCCCGTATCAGATCTGTGTCATTACTCTAATTTTTGTTCCTAATGTACTTGAAAAACTTCTTAACTCTATTGATTGCAACAGTGGATTTTTTTCCCTCCGATCTTAACTCCATTTATCAATTACTTATTCTCTTAAAATCCTGCTTTTAAGAGATGGTTAGGTATTCACCATCTCTCACTCTTATTTATAGATTTTCTTTTCTTTTTCAGTAGTTCAGCCCTAGTCAACTCGGAGGTGGGCAGCAGCAGCTTCTATGGAGCTCCTATGCTGAAAAAAAAAAAAAAAAAAGTTGAGCCTTGAGGGAAAAGGAAGGTGGGAGAGCCAGATGGGGCAAGAGGAAGGGAGGTGGTTTGACCAGGACACCTTGAGGGTCTGGGAAGAGAAGAAATGGATGGGTGCTTAAGAGATGAGCAGCATCACAGCCTACATACGGAAGAATTGTGACGAGCAGTTTAGAAATGTGAGCGATTGGTGGTCTTGTGTTGATCGGCAGCTGTGCTCCATGGTTATAGCTGTAATTTCAGCAGTTTACTGTGTAAGCCGCATGTTGCCACTTCCTTGATCAAGGCAATGCTGTTCAGTTGCAGGGAAGAGGGGCAAGACTCAGGGAAGAAACGGAACGGAGAAAACTCTACACTGTGGATATGCACACGTAGCCATAAAATCAGTGCTGGACAGAAACAGAGAAAGACAGACAGACAGACAGACAGAACGAAAGGAAGGAAGGAAGGAAGGAAGGAAGGAAGGAAGGAAGGAAGGAAGGAAGGAAGGAAGGAAGGAAGGAAGGAAGGAAGGAAGGAAGGAAGGAAGGAAGGAAGGAAGGAAGGAAGGAAGGAAGGAAGGAAGGAAGGAAGGAAGGAAGGAAGGAGTTGTTGGAGGGGCTGCAGGTAAAATGCCAGGGGTTGCGGGGGCTGCAGGGTGCTGAGTCACAGCTTTGCATCAGGTCAAGACGCATTTTCCTAGAACCATCCATTTCCTCCTGAAGGGGCTGAATAGCATGGAACGGTCTTCAAAATGCACAGAGCAGACCCCAGCAAAGGTAGGGATGCTGCTAGCAAGTAGGGAACTTTTTTGTTGCTGTTGTTAACATTGTTTCACGACAATAGATGCAAACATGGATCTTGAGTTGAGGGCAAAGGTGACCTTGGATCTGAAGCACACAGGCGTTCACTAATGTCCCCCCATCCGGAGTGAATCCACAACGACTCGGAAGGAAAACTAAAGTCCAAAGCAGTGCACTGGGATAAAGAGAGTTTAATAGGGTAGAAAAGGAATAAAAACAATATAATAAATATTAATATTTATAATTTATAATATAATAACGTATAAAAATTTTTTAATTAATAAGATTAAATAATAATCATCATAATTTTATAGTAATAAAACAACGCCATACTGTACAACACAGTCAATAAAGTGGATTTAATGCAATAAAAATAAAACCCATTTATCCCATCCCAATGAGTTCCTATCCCCATCATCACTTCCCATCCCACTGATCATTTCCTATCCCAACAACGTCCCAGTTCTGATCCCAAGGCTGAATTCCCAACTCCCACCCACCCATCCAGCCAGCCATGCACCCATTTTCTGCATTTTCAGGTCACAAGACTCTGATGAAGGCCACCTCAGCCTTTTCCCCGAAAAAAAAGCTGCTCTTTATTGTGAAAAACTTCACTTTTGCACAACACTGCAGACCCAGCCAAGATGGTCCTGCAAGACAAGGTGAAACAAACATACAAAACCCATATGGAGGTAAATTGGTTCATCTAAACAAATTCCTACCACGAAATCCTGATCCTCAATCTCAGCACCGATGAAAAAAGAGGATACAGTTCCCTCCTCCAAGGTCCCTCTCTGCCCCTGCTCCCCGTGGGCTCCTCTCCATGGCTGCAGCTGCGGCCCGGGGCCTGCTCCTGCGGGGGCTCTCCACAGGCCGCAGCCTCCTCCAGGCCACAGCCACCTGCTCCACCGGGGGCTCCTCCACCCACAGGGGGGCAGCATCGTGGAGATCTGCTCCATGTGGGACCCATGGGTGCAGGGGGACAGCCTGCTGCAGGGCTGCTTCTCCTCTCTTTCTCCCTGTGAAACAGCTTTTTGTTGTTATTTTTGTTCTCCTTTCTTCAATATGCTCTCCCAGAGGAACAAGCGACATCGTTTCTTGGCTTGGCTCTGGCCAGCAGTGGAGCCGTTATCTAACGGGGGGCAGCTTCTAGATTCTTCTCACGGAAGCCACCAAAGGGAGGACAGACCAAATGATTGCAAATTGATATCCACATGACAGCAAAATGGAGTCAAAGGATAAATTGTGCTATTCAGACTAAAAATGTGTAACATGCAGCTACATATATCTGACCTTTGCACCCAAGTGCTGTTAACCATCCCAGGCATTTGTTGTTCACATGGTGAATAAGTGCTGTTTTGGATTTACAGAGATAATCTGTAGATTTGGTTCCAAAGGGGTTCAAATTCAGGCAAGGCAGTGAGAGCTTTGTGGGCTGCAGGAGAACCAAAATGCAGGAACTGTCAGGGCTCATCCTCACCCGTGACCAACTCTCATTTGGTCTTCTTTGGAGAGAAAGCCAAGCCAGCCAGATGGCTTCCACTACTTCTATGGGAGTGACATTGGGATTGATCTTTAAAATGAAATGAAGCAGAAGGCTGTGGGTTCTCCAATCTTCAAGATATGCAGCACTTGGCTGGGAAGGTTTCTTCCGTTCCTATGGATTTGAAGAATTAGGGCTGAAAGAAGCAGCAGGACCCTAGGGCCATATTCTGTCATCTCTATGGAAACTCCTGACGGGAATTACCTCCCTACTGGTGTCAAACTGCAGGCAGGCAAACGGGTGTGGTCTCCTCTCTGTGCAACTCCCCAATCCATGGTGTCTCTTTGCATGTGTGAAATTGCATGTGTATAGGGGGTGTGGTGGCAGAAGAGTGAAAGCCTCTTCTGATGGCTCCTAAAGCTGTGAGTCTGACCCTTCTGTGACTGTGCTGAAAGCGATCCTGGGGATAGAAGGGAGAGTGATCCAGCTGCACATCATGAGACGGGGAAGAGACAGAGGCTCTGGCGTGCACTGCTGACTGGTTTGCCTCGGTGGGGTTGGAGTGAGGAAGCTGTACCCTCCTCTGTTAGCACAAAGGAGAGGAGTTATTCCACGCTATTTTTCCTCCTCTGTGTATGAATGGACAGACTGCACAGTTGGTTAAGGCCGTAGCTACTGAAGACAAGAACTCGATTGTCTGCTGCTCTTCAGGCAGAAGGCAGAAGGAATCAAGAGACAGGACTGGCTCTGTCTGCATACTGCAGTAGACGCACTTTTTTGCATCTTCTGTGCGTGAAAAAGTATGTTTTAATTGATAAGAATCCCAAGGGCCTAGAAATACTGCAGTTTTAGGATAAATCTGGTATAAACTGAGTGTCCTGAGGATTTTGAGTACTCCATTTCCGTGGCCAGACCAACAGAAACTCCAGGGCAATAGTAAACACAACTTTCTCTCTCTTATCCTAAATTAGACAGTGAGAATTTAAAAACTTTAAAACCAACCAACCAACCAACCAACCAACCAACCAAACAGAAAACCACCTCGCCACACTACCTCCATCCCAGGCTAAACCTCAGTCTTGATTCTTCTACCTATTTCCCACGGAGCAGTGGGGGGGTGGTTGGAGGATGTTGGGGACTGGAGGTTGCAGGCTCTGCTGCTCCTTCATTGTATTTGGCAATTTTATTGATGGTAGTGCTCCCCACCCCTCCCATCCCCTCTTTTCCCTTCCCTCCACTCCCCTGCCCTCCCCTATGCTCCCTGTTCTTTCTGACCAACAGTATGATAGATTTGGGTGGGTGGTCAGCACGTGGGGCTACGGGGAGAGGACATGTACACAAAGATCTGGCTCCAGATCCAAAATGTCATGTATTTGGCAATTTTATTTATGGTAGCACTCCCCTCCCCTCCCGTCCCCTCCCGTCCCCTCCCGTCCCCTCCCCTCCCCTCCCCTCCCCTCCCCTCCCCTCCCCTCCCCTCCCCTCCCCTCCCCTCCCCTCCCCTCCCCTCCCCTCCCCTCCCCTCCCCTTTTTTGCCTCCTCTCCCCACTTTTGCCTCCCCTCCCCTCCCCCCCATCCCCTCCCCTCCCCTCCCCTCCCGTCTCCTCCCCTCCCCTACCATCCCCTCCCCTATGCTCCCTGTCCCTATACTCTGCTACACTCCCCTCCCCTATACTACCCTACACACTCCTACACTCCCCTCCCCTATCCTACCCTAAAGTCCCGTTCGCTACACTACCCTACATTACCCTATGCCCCCCTCCCCTACACTCTCCTACAATCCCCTCCCGTATCCTACCCTACACTCCCCTAAACTCCGATCCCCTACACTACCCTATACTCTCCTATGCTCCCTTCCCCTCTAACACGCTACACTACCCTACCCTACCCTACCCTACCCTACCCTACCCTACCCTACCCTACCCTACCCTACCCTACCCTACCCTACCCTACCCTACCCTACCCTACCCTACCCTACCCTACCCTACCCTACCCTACCCTATCCTTTCCTATCCTATCCTATCCTATCCTATCCTATCCTATCCTATCCTATCCTATCCTATCCTATCCTATCCTATCCTATCCTATCTTATCCTACCCTCCCCTGCCCTCCCTTCCTTTTATTCCCTCCCCTTCCCTCCCCTCTTGTCTTCTTCTCTCCTCTCTTCTTTCTTTCAGGTAACTTCAAATCGCTTCAGTCGTTCTCATAGCTCCTATCCCTGGCTGATTCACGGGAACCCATCAGCAGCAACCAGAAGCGCTCCAGCTGCTGTGTCACTGGTCGAGCAACAGTCTCCAACTGGGAATCGCTGACTTCGTTGTGTGGCTCAGACAGGTGCCTTGCAGTTCCACCGTGGCCTGGACGTGTCCTCTTGCTGTGTCCCTACCTACAGCGCAGTTCTGCTTAGAAGCAGCAGCAGGCTTTGGAAGATGTCCCACTCCTTCCATTTTCAGTGGTTTAGCTTGGCTAGCCGGGTGGTGTCTGTCAATAGAAGACAACAACGAGATTTGGGTTAGAAACAGCTAACTGAGTAGTTCCTTTGCACAAGGGCAAGGAATATTTACCCCTTCCTACTGGAGGCTGCAGTGTCAGAGATAATGACGGGTCCTTCCGAGAGCTTTGAAATATCCCTTGGGGATGCTGAGTCCAGAGGACCAGAGCAAACCTGTCTAAAGTACACCGTGGAATCACTCGGAATGACTTCCTAGCAGAAGCATGTGTCTGATATGGCTTCAGCTGCTTGCAGTGTTCTTCTTCACCTCATACCTAAATTCAGATGAGAGATCTCAATGAAGATGGAAAGGTTGAGAAATAGAGAAATCACTGATGTGCTTTGAGAACTTCTAAGGACTGAGTACTGCATCAATCCAATGTTGTAACATTAAGGATTGGTTAGAAAAGCAAACGTTAAAAACAAGGAAAGGGGAAGAACAAGTAAGCTTTCTTAAAGTATCTATTCTATTTAAGGTATCTTTAAAGAAGTAAATAAGTACTGAAATATATATGCAGATAGAGAGAGAGAGAGAGAGAGAGAGAGAGAGAGAGAAACCTAAGAGTCTGCTGTGCAGGTTAGCTTCTTGCTCTCTTTTCTAAAAGTCACAGTGAATGCAGCATCTGTGTGCGTTACAAGCATTACCCTCAGTCCAGCACAGGTACACACGAGAGGTCAGCCTGCAGGTTGCGGAGGCAAAGCAACTGCTCTGGCTGGATGTGAAGAGCCAAGACAGAAGTTGCTGTCAGGGAAAAGATACGCAGAGGGGATGAAAAAGACGGAGTGTGCTTCCGACCTTCACAACTTCTAAGCAAGCGGAGATGAGGTTGTGGAAGAAGCAAATAAGCTGTCGATCTAGAAGCAGCCTGAAGATTGTCCTTAAGCAGGGCCTTGCATTCTTCATTTTTACAGCATTGCTTGCCTTCAAGTGCACGACGATGATTTTATGAACTTTCTACCACTACAGAAATGCACCGGATTCTTTCACAAAACTTACGGGTGGTACTTGGCAATATTGGTCAGCATTCTCTATTTCCTTCTTCATCTCAATTCTCTTTTGGCCTGTGAAGCTTTCCAGATCAGAGGAGAAGATCCACGGTAATACGGAGCTTTGGATACTGCAAAGGAAACGAAGAATCCTACTGACAACTCTTTTCAACCTCGCCTGCAAGCATCACAGAAAAGAACACCGAAAGAACACCGCTTTATCATGGGAAGCATAAATTGGAGCATAGGTGTCCTACAGCTGAAGCGAGGTGAAGCAGGTTCCACACAAGGTGAAGGAGCACACCCATAAGCATTTCCGTAAAGCCGTGTTTTCAAACAAAGGGTTAAGATTTAGATTTTCTTACAAGTGAAGAATGAAGAAATAAAAGGAAAAGAAAATTACCAGGACATCCAGTTTTCCTCTAGCTTGCTTTGCTTCTTTCCGAATCTGAGTCTGGAGTGACAGTCAGGGAGCAGCGTTGTGCAGAAATGCCAAAGCCTCCCCAGCTGGTTGTACCTTCATCAGCAAGGGCTTTGATACTGCTGCCTCCTCAGCAACATCAGCCATTTCCGAGGAAAGCTGGTGTCCATCAGGTCAAATAGGAATGGGAAATCCCTCTTGCCACAACTTCACACTCACACCAGAGTTGGCAGGACAGGCCGATGGACAGAGAAGCGTCTGCAAGAGTGTTAGAAAACAGACTTTAGATTTCCGTCAACCCAGGAAGAATTACTTGCTCATCCCTTCAAAGCGAACTCTGAGTAGAAGGAGGGGATCCCAAGCTGCATTCCTGACATCTATGCTGCAAAGTCATCCAATGGGACATGTTACTGTAGCAGCCTGTTACGAACAGAAACAGGACTTTGAGGTTATGCTGTTGGATTAGAATTAAGCTCAAAGAGTTAGTCCTTTGACGTGTTTTTGTTTGCAAGTGTTTTCACTGCTTCCCAGACAATGTCTCCAGCAAGCTAGCTGCTTGCTTCATTTGTTCTGTTCTGTTCTGTTCTTTTTGATTCTGTTTTGTTTTGTTTTCTCAGCCAGGATTCTTAGAGAAATGAGATTAAAGTGATCATATTGTATGTCCACCCATCCCTCCCTCCCCTTCGCTTGTCCAGAGCTTTTACCTCGTCCAGCAGCTTGAATGAACTCGGTCCTAGGCGCAGTTGTGTCCAAGCCATTCTGTTCCTAGATGTGTTGTGAGAACAGACAGCTAAGTAGTGGGGAGAGGACGTGCTGCTGTCTGCAGTGTGACCTCAGCGCTTACCAAACAGTAGGGAATACACAGAGAAGGGCCTTAGGAGAACTTCAAGCCCCAGATACGTTTTATGTGGAAACCATATTTCCCAAGATAACACTGGACACAACTGCATAATCAGAAGGGATTCATTTCTTGGTTCATTCAACTCCTAGGTTTTAGTTTTAAAACATGTCTGTCTTGGCTTAAAGCACTCTTCCAATCTCTATTTCCAGTTCCTAGGATTTCCTGAAATAGGGAATCCCATTTTTTTCTTTGTACACTCTCCCAGCCTCTTTGTTTTCCTCTCCCCAAGAAACTTAGCACTGCTCTCTTCATACTTGACAACTAGATATGGAGCTGTATCAGCCAGAAGGAAGTTTCCTTCACACTTTCTGCTTCTTACGGTATCTGGGCTCTTACCTTTACACTTACTCACCCTTCCTACATTAGCACAAAGAAAGCTGTTTGGGAGATCTGATGTCTTGTTTTCCAGAAACTGCCCTGAATCACCTTTACGAGAGCTGTCCCACGCTGCGAGCACAAGTCTTGCAGTCTGGCCAGATATTTGCCTTCTAAGTCAATAACCAAATCTGTTACAAAGGTAAGAACATGTAATTAATGGAAAGGAAATCCTTTTATTTTCATCGCAGTTCACTTTTTTTAGTTAAGTTAAGAACATGTAATTAATGGAAAGGAAATCCTTTTATCCTTTTATTTTGATCCAAATTCACTTTTTTTTTTTTCTTTTTTTTTTTCTAGACCAAGAATGAATCGTGGAGAACCACCAAAACTCAGGTGAGAAATGAAATGACAAATGTTAAGGTCAGGCAGCTTGCCCACTGCCATTGCTACCCTGAAAGCAGATGGAGTGCATCTTCATACGCCACAGCCTGAGACACTAGTCGACAGGCCAGCCCGTGTGAGGAAGTCCATTGCTGTCCTGAATTTTAACGTGACAGGGGGACTCTTAAGCCTCTTGTTTATGCTTTAGTACTTGCGGTCTATGGGAGGACCACAGCACACTCTTCTCTGTCTCCCCTTATTTGTTGATCGTCTGTAGGAAGAAGAGAACGTGCAGAGGCCCTCATCCGTACATTGGGTCTGTTCTCACTCTGTGCAACTCCATCATTGAGCAAAGTACCAACCTTGAGGCTTCTGTAAGGACTTGACACAAACTACAGAATACTACAATGAAGCATTCACAACAAAACCACATTTTTTTCCTCAGCCAAGCATCAGAACACTTACAGAAGGGCATGGTCCCTCTCTGTGCACCTCAAGGGGAGATCCACAAATCCTCACGTGGTTTCATCGCATCCAGCACCCTTCTCTGTGCCTCCCAGCTAAACGTGCACAGAGGCAGCTGTTGCCAAAGTGCTGTGGTGACACAATTCAGTTCTGTTTCTGAAGTCATCACCGCAGGCGCCTCCCAGTGACAGCACAACACTCTCTGTTACTAATGCGTCTGTCTCAGAAACAGCTAGGGAAGTACCACTATGCCCAAACTGACTTGAATTAGAGTAGTTCCCAAATTATTCTCTGCTCCCCTACATCTGTGGAAGGTGTGTGATCAATCTTTTCCTTGAGAAAGGACTACAGAGCAAAAGAGCTTGATTCTGAGACGTTGCCCGTCCTTGTGGAGCAGTTCACCTTTGATTTCCATGTCAGAAAAAAGAAGGTGAAATCAACAATTCCCTTCCTCTGAGCTGGGAATAGGAAAGAAGCCCAATTCTCCAGGAAGCCTTCAAAAGGAAACTCTGCATTTCTTTGTTAAACACCTTGTTTAATTTCTTGAAAGAAATCTTTCCCAGGACTTTGCAACTGCGGTGGTTCGAAGCGGGTGGGCAGCCGAGTTCCACCACGGCCGCTCTCTCACTCCCCCTCCTCAAAGGGAAAGGGGGAGAAAATACGATGCAAAGGGCTCCAGGGCTGAGATAAGGACAGGGCGATGGCTCAACAAGTATCGTGACGGGCAAAGCAGACTCAGCAGAGTGACCCTCAGGCTCCCTCCCTGCCCCTGCTCCCCGTGGGGTCCCTCCCACGGGATGCCGTCCTTCCCCAGCTGATCCCACACGGGCTGCCCACAGGCAGCAGCTCCTCAAGCACTGCTCCCACACGGCTCCGTCCCACGGGCTCCATCCATCCATCCATCCCCCAGGAGCAAACTGCTCCAGCACGGGTCCCCCACGGCTGGGCGGCAGCTCCCCCCAGCCCCCCTGCTCCTGCGGGGGCTCCTCTCCATGGCTGCAGCTGCGGCCCGGGGCCTGCTCCTGCGGGGGCTCTCCATGGGCCGCAGCCTCCTCCAGGCCACAGCCACCTGCTCCACCGGGGGCTCCTCCACCCACAGGGGCGCTGCAGCGTGGAGATCTGCTCCATGCGGGACCCATGGGTGCAGGGGGACAGCCTGCTCCACCAGGGGCCTCTCCCTGCACAGGCCGCAGGGGAACTGCTGCTGTGAGCCTGGAGCATCTCCTGCCTCCTGCTGCACTCACCTTGGGGGCTGCAGGGCTGCTTCTCACTCCTTGCTCTTCCAGCTTCTGTTGTGCAGCAGTATTTCCCCCTTCTTACATCTGCTCTCCCAGAGGTGCAAACAACATCGCTTATTGGCTCAGCTCTGGCAAGCGCCGGGGCCCTTTTGGAGCTATCTGGAGCTGGCTGTTGTCTGGCCTGTTCTCACAGACACCATCCCTGCAGGCCCCTGCTACCAAACGTAAATCCGATCGAAGTGTATGCAGCAATTACAAAGCCGCTGTGCTTTGGGCTGTCACGATCCTCCTGCAAGTGCAGGGGAGGTGCAGGGTTGCTTTGCATTTCCAAAAGGAGGAAGAAAGCCTCCAACCCCACTGGACCTCAGCCACTTGCAGGATCCAAGCAACGCTCCCCACTTTCAGTTATCTCCCTCCCATGCACACAGTGGGAGCAAGGTTGAACAAGCACATTTTTGAAAATGTTTATCTTAATGAAGAATAAAAGAAGTCTACAACACCCAATCCCTCTGTGCACCCAAGGCAAAAATCGTGGACTATTCTGCCTCAACACTATTTTCAGACCCAATTTGTCAAGTCATCTAGCAGAGGATTTCTCTCTTGTTCACTCACTAGCTTAGTAGAGCACCAGTTTACATAGGTGCTGGAGCAGATTCCTCAACCATCTGAAGGGACTTGATCCCAGAAAAGTTCAAAACTGCAGATGACTCATGATTTTGTGGTGAAGCATCTATTAAATGAGAGCTGTTCCGCTTCGGGCACAGTGAGACAATGTGAGAAGAACCCTGTATCTCACTGATTGAGGCTTTATAACTCTACAGAATTGTCAGTCAACAATAAATGGAAAGTGCAGGAGATATGTTCTTTCTTCCTCCTTTCCCTGCCATACATTAGCAGAGAGATTGTGGTGGGATATAGGTTCAGAGCCTCACAGAAGAAGGATTTGAACCCAAGCTCTCCACAGTCTGCACCACTGCCTTCCTGACGGCTTTTGACTATTTTAATTAATTTTATTATTATTTTATTTTATTTTATTTTATTTTATTTTATTTTATTTTATTTTATTTTATTTTATTTTATTTTATTTTATTTTATTTACTGTATTAGTATTATTCTTCTCATTTTTCTGGATGGTGTCTAAGTCTTGGGGGGGAAGAACCAACTGTGGGAGGAGGGAATGCTACTACTGTCTGTGACAGTAGTGATTTCTGGACAGTGTTAGCAACAGAGCTTCTGCAGAGAAGAGAAAATGACAGGCAGTCTCTGTTGGTATTCCATGTACTGAGTACGGAGTGCAGTTTTGGGCTCCACAGTGTAAGAAAAAGTATAAGAACAAACCAGTGCACTGTGATAAAGAGAGTTTAATAGGGTACAAAAGGAATAAAACCAAACAAAATAAGAAATGAGAATATTGATAATTTATAATGTATCATAGAATCATAGAATCATAGAATATCCTGAGTTGGAAGGGACCCTTAAGGATCATCAAGTCCAACTCTTGACACCGCACAGGTCTACCCAAAAGTTCAGACCATGTGACTAAGTGCACGGTCCAATCTCTTCTCAAATTCAGACAGGCTCGGTGCAGTGACCACTTCCCTGGGGAGCCCGTTCCAGTGTGCAACCACCCTCTCTGTGAAGAACCCCCTCCTTATGTCAAGCCTAAATTTCCCCTGCCTCAGCTTAACCCCGTTGCCGTGGGTCCTGTCGCTGGTGTTAATGGAGAAAAGGTCTCCTGCCTCTCGACACCCCCTTACGAGTATAAAACATTGAAATATTGTTTAATTAATAATATTAAATACTTATCATTTTATAATAATGAAACAATGCCATACTGTGCAACACAGTCAAGAAAGTGGATTTAATTAAATAAATAATAAAACCCAGTAAATTAAATAAAATTTTAAAATGTAAATTTAATACAAATAAAACCCATTTTTCCCATCCCAATGAGTTCCTATCCCCATCATCACTTCCCATCCCACTGATCATTTCCTATCCCAATAACCTCCCAGTTCTGATCCCAAGGCTGAATTCCCAACTCCCACCCAGCCAGCCATCCAGCCATGCACCCATTTTCTGCCGTCCGTGCTGGCCATGTCCACATCCATGCCCGGCCTGAGCATGGGCAGCGGGAGCGGGCTGCATGAAATAACTGAACATGAAATCATGAAATAACATGAAATAATAAATGAGGTAACTTAATTGTTGCTGTTGTTAACATTGCTTCATGACAACAGATGCAAACATGGATCTTGAGTTGAGGGCAAAGGTGACCTTGGATCTGAAGCACACAGGCGTTCGCTAATGTCCCCCCATCCGGAGTGGATCCACAACGACTCGGAAGAAAAACTAAAGTCCAAAGCAGTGCACTGGGATAAAGAGAGTTTAATAGGGTAGAAAAGGAATAAAAACAAACAAAATTAGAAATGAGAATATTGATAATTTATAATGTATAAAATATGTAAATATTGTTTAATTAATAATAGTAAATACTTATCATTTTCTAATAATGAAACAATGCCATACTGTACAACACAGTCAATAAAGTGGATTTCATGAAATAAATAATACAACCAGTACATTAAATAAAATTTAAAAATTTAAATTTAATAAAAATAAAACTCAGTAAATTAAATAAAATTTGAAAATTTAAATTTAATAAAAATAAAACTCAGAAATTTAAATAAAATTTAAAAATTTAAATTTAATACAAATAAAACCCATTTTTCCCGTGCCAATGAGTTCCTATCCCCATCATCACTTCCCATCCCACTGATCATTTCCTATCCCAACAACGTCCCAGTTCTGATCCCCTCGGTGTCCCAGTGCAAGAAGAGCTGCAGGCAGAGGCCTTGCTGAGTGAGCACCTAAGGAGAGGAATGTAATCCAGAAGGCAGCAAAGAAGAGCAATGCCCCGAAAGAAGAGCTAAGTCTTGTCTCTCAGCCCTTTGGTGTCCCAAGCAGCAGTTGCCATGGGCAAGCTTTCCCAGCCCAGCTGCTGCCAGCATCCCCCCAGCTTGCCATTGCCACCTTCCTGGGTGAGGCGCGCGCGCATTTGCCATTGGCATTTGCCGTTGCCCATCCCTGAGAGTGGCAAGCAGTGCGTAGGTCCAGCACGAGAGAGGGGAGAGGGCAAGCGAGAGGGGCAAGGGCTGAGGAGCGTGGCTGAAGCTGGAGCAGGTGCCTGCAGAGGTCTCTGTGCCTGCCTGCGTGCTGAGCGGGCCTGGGTGCTGCGGGGGCCGTCGAGGAGAAGCCCGAGGTCGGTCACGGGTAGCCGTAAGAGTAGGCTCTGGCGTGGTCCTTCTGCCGCTGCTCGAAGAATTGCCCGGGGCCGATCCTCATGTGGTGGGCCGCCCGCTGCCGCTCCTCCTGGGCCAGCTTCTTGAGGCGCTCCCGCTCGGGACGCTGCTGCGGCGTGATGGGCACCGACGACTCCTGCTCCTCCAGCGGTGTGGGCGCTGCGTCGCCGCCCGCCCAGGGCCCCACGCAGGGCACGTAGTCCCCGCGGGGCTGCGCCGGACGCTGCAGCGTGCGCGGCTGCGTGGGCAGAGCCGTGGGCAGTCCCCTCCAGAGCGGGGGGCTCTGGAGGGGACTGCGAGGGGGACTGGGCAGGGCTCTCCTGAGGGCTGGGAGAAGTTGAGGCCTCTTGAGGGGAGCCAAGGGAGGCTGGGGCAGGGTTCTCTTGCGGGCAGGGATGAATTCCTGCTGGGGGGGCCTTTTGGGGAGAGGCTTGGGCATGGGTCTCCTGCGGGCAGGGTTGGGGGGGCTCTGGAGGGGACTCAGGCGAGGCTTGGGCAGGGCTCTCCTGAGGGCAGTGAGGAAGTCAGGGTCGGGGGGGCTCTGGACGGGAGCCTGGGGAGGCTGGGGCAGGGGTCTCTTGCGGGCAGGGAGGCAGTCAGGGTCGGGGCGCCTCTTGAGGGGAGCCAAGGGAGGCTGGGGCAGGGTTCTCCTGCGGGCAGGGATGAATTCCTGCTGGGGGGGCCTTTTGGGCAGGGCTCTCCTGAGCTGGGGCCGGGCTGCAGGCTTGAGGGGGGAGCTGAGTGGCGGCATAGCAGCTGCAGGGGGCTGCAGCGCCCGCCCAGCCTGCACCTTGTCGGGGTGCAGCCCAGGGCTTGAGGGGACCTCACCCAGCGCTCTGGTGGCTGCCAGTCCCTGTGTGCTGGGCTCCTCGATGTCCTCGCAGAGGTCGGGCAGCTGCGAGAGGAAGCGCTTGAGGACAGGACTGCTGGGGACAGCGGCGAAGGCGTCGTGGGGCTCCACGGCATCCAGGCAGCTGAGCAGCTCCTCCAAGCCGGAGCTGTCCAGGTTGGCCGGGAGCTGGTCCTGCAGGTGCTGCAGCTGCTGGCTGTCCCCTGCCAGCTGGGGAAAGGCCTCGGCGAAGGCATCGGGGCCCAGCTCCAGCAGCTCCAGGGGCTCCTCAGGCACCTCTGCAAGTGTCGCCGCTGAGGAAAAAGCAAGCCAATGCAATCCCCCAAGCATCCCCCACTGCCAGCTTTGCCATGGCCCCTGGGTGTGGGGCCACAAGCGGCCGGCTGTGCCAGCCCCAAACTCACCGTCGGGCGTCGCCGTCTGGGTGCTGGCGGTCGCTGGAGCCTGGGCAGGCTCGGGGGGAGTGGGGCCGGGCAGCGGGGGCCCCTGGTCCTCGCTGAGCCCCACGGCATGCAAGCAGGGCTCCGGCAGCTGCCCCCGGCTGCTGCTGAGGGTGCGGGGCGCGGGGAGCGCCTGCCCCCGCAGCGGAGGCCCCGGGACGAGGGGTGGCGGGGGGTTGCGCTGGGCGGGGGCCTGCAACAGGCAGGTGCCTGCGGGGTGCAGGAGCTCCCCATGGAGCACGGCCCTGGGCCCCAGCCCCAGCGCATGGTGGGGCACCAGTGTCCCCGTCACCATGGGCTGTCCCCACTGATGGACGGGGGCACAGGGAGGAGCGGTGTGGGGGAGCTGCCCCACGGCGGGGAGCTGCACCAGCTGCAGGTTATGCCCCACGGCGGGGAGCTGCCCCACAGCAGGGAGCTGCCCCATGGTGGCGGCGGGGAGCTGCCCAAGCTGCAGGTGGTGCCCCTGGGCTGGGAGGTGCCCCCCAGGTGGCAGCTGCACCCTGGCGGGGAGCTGCAGCACCTGCCCCTGGACCCCCGGCACCACGTGCCAGATGGTGGCCTGGGGCAGTGCGGAGGGGAGGGTGGGTACCTGCAGGGGCTGCAAGGGCAGCGCCGTCGCTCCGGGGGGGGAGGGAAGCAGCCAGGCAGCCACCGTTGGCGGCACGGCTGGGACGACGAAGGGGGAGTTTTGCGTCTGCGCAACCCGCAGAAGCCGTCTGGGGAAACCCTCTGTGGGAAAAAGGGCGCTGGGCTGAGCTCTGGGGTGCTGGGCTCGCCAGCAGGGCCGCAGCCCCGGGAGGAGCGGGAGCCGGCTGCTGGACCTGCCATGGTGGCTGGAGAGTGGGGCGGTTGCTTGGGGAACGCGGGCAACGGCGGTTCCGTCCCAACGGCTGACCAGCCCCTCGCCGACATCTTGGGGAGGACTGCAGGCTTTGGAGCCAAGCAGGCTGCCCAGCGCAAGACTTGGCCATCCCCAGCAGGCTTTCCCTCCCACGCAGTACTTGCCATGCCCACGACGCTTCCACACCGCCTCTTGCCCGTCCTGAGCATTTCCCAGCCCGGGACCACCTTTCATCCTCATGGTCATTTCCCATCCTGACAAGTTCACATGAGAACAGATTCCCATACAAAAGATTTCCCATCAACACAAACAGATTTTTCCCTTCATCCAAAGAGATCTCTTCCCAAAGAATTCCCCTCTCTTGGAGGACTTCCCCATGGTTTTCCTACTTCAATAAATGTTACCCACCCCATTAAAGATTTCCCATCCCAGTACTTTCCCATCCCAGGCGTGACTGCCCATCCCAATGCTTTTGCTTCCCAATGCTTTCAAACCCAGAGAACATTTCCCATCTCTTTCATTTCCGAGCCCAATGCCTTTCCACCCCAAGGAAGTCTTCCCATCCCAGCAAGGATTTCTCGGCGCACACATCCTTTCCCAACCCATTCCCATTTCCCACTTTCACCATCCAACACACAGCTT